>NW_018407840.1:611036-677976 GCF_002113885.1 Mizuhopecten yessoensis
CCCCCCCCGAAAACAAAAAAATAAAAAAATAGTAGAACAAAACAAAATAAAAAAAACAATAACAACAATAACAACAATAACAGCAACAAAAACACTGCTTGTGAAAAAATGCAATTAAAAATTAAAAACATCCTTTTGTTGTAGAATGTCTCAAATTTACAATTACTTTCTGAAGTTTACCCTCCAGAAAATTATCTCGAAACCGATAGATCTTAAAAATTGTATAATCATTTTTCCGCCAGGGAGGGGGCGTTTCTGAGTCACCTGGTCCCCCTACCGTGGCCTTCCACTCTGAGCAAGGGCTAGTTACGGCTCCATACCATGCAAATGAACACCGACCAGCAGTCAGCTTGCTGCTCATAAGTCAGTACTTAATTATTGAACAAGTTTTACGCCTTCTATCACTGCCATAAATATGAGTCAAATGTCTTGAAACGATCTAAATCGGGCCATCATATGAACAGAATTAACTTTTACGTTCGATACTGACTTCTAAAACTTTCATTTTAACGAGCCCGTTGAAAAACGTTAAAAAATCGTTACAGTTGTATTATAAAAGCTGTGTGTGTACAGCTGTTGTATTCGTGGTTGACCTGCGTGTATGTGTGCGGGGAGGAGGGGAGAATGAATGGGAGTAGTCGTTGTCGATGACAATCAGTTAATATGTGTCATGTATTTGAGAGTCCCCTTGTACTATTCAGTTCATGCAATTTAAAAAAAAGGGGGATTAATAGCTTTAAAATGGCTTTTGAAAACGGAGTGCTTTTTGCTCTCGCCTCTCTATTGTGGGAGGTATGAAATATACAGTACAACGTTATCTGCAGGTCTCTTAGCTTAACCCAGCCAATCAATAACTAGTTTTACTGTTCGCTTCAAAGCTTTAGATCTCCCAATAGAAAAGTGTGAGCATGTACGTGTCGTTTCTTATGTCCCATAAGAGTACTATCATCAAACGGAGTTCTTCCTTCTAGCTATTGGCCCTTATCCAAACTAGTTTACAGAAAAGCAACTAATGTCATTAACTAGTTAGCGTTGAACGGTGATCAGTACATGGTCAGTATCTTTCAGATTGGTGATACTATACAGGCAAGCCTGTCCGTGTTATCTATCATGTTAAGTTTAGCATAGACTACTGCCTCAGGACTCAAAAATATCGGGAAACAATTTACTCAGACAGAAACCGCCTCCATTAACTGTTTTTCCCATTTTCACACCCTCATTATATATTCTTTCATAACTGAGGCACATATATGTTAAATCTTCCTTAATGTAGTGGAGCTTGACAGGGTCAATCTTCTGGAGGTAAGAGGGTCCTGGGTTCGAATCCTGGTCTTGCTGTGCTTTTTCCTCTCTTATTACAAAATTGGATTGCTTGTCAGCTTTTGATTCAAGTACTGGGTAAATGCTTGCCAATGGGACACCCGAACAGGGTTTTAATAACTTGTGATTTTGGAGACGAAGATGTTCAAACATGAGGGAGGAATGTAGCGGAGATGAAGGGGGTCGATCGTGGTGAGGCGTCTGTCTGGTGTAAGTAGGGTCCCAGGTTAGAATCCACGTCTGGCTGTGAATTTCTCCTTCTCCTATAAAAGGCTTATATAAATATGACTGTAGTTATTGTAATTTACTTTCTTGGACAACTCGGAGCGTTTACAATGGAAACATTTAAGGATCTCCGTACCACTGCCAACACAATGTAACTATGAATTAGAAACTTTGTTACCAGCGTGACAATAACTTTAATTAATCATTACTGAAAATAAACCCATACCTTGCACTCTTGACCTCGGATCATAATACGGTCGAAGAATATGAGCTACCAAATTGGCGCTATACCCACTTCAGTTATATCGAAAACGACATCAAGGGGGGGGGGGGGGGGGGGGGGGGGTTACTGTACGTATGAAAAGTAACATTGGACATGTTTAGCTTCCAGTGGCACAGGGATCCTAAAATAATTAAAACAATTATAGTGTTGAAATTAAAATTAAAAAAACAAACTTCAAAATCGATATTTTTGCAAAAAAAAAGTTAGAATATTGAAAAGAACGACCAGTAATTCGTTTTCCTTTTACTTGTTAATAAAAACACGTGGACACTATCGAGTGAACTCCAACAGGACTCTTTTAAAATGGAATTAGCTACACCCTCGGGATATTCCACAATTATTGTCGCATGCCATAATTGAACTTACCGCTATAGGGCATGTTGACACTCCATACTCGTGTGTGTAGTTTATATCACACATAAAGACATGAGATGGCAAAATGGTGCGAAGCACAATTACGAAACAGTAAGTAATCAAATCTTATTTGTTCAGTTATTTATGAAAATCTAATCAGAGATTTGTTCATGGAACATTTTGACACTGCTACATGTATATGTAGATTTCCACGTCGTCAGAGGTGGTACTTACTGGTGCGTTGTTAAGACAACTTTGATTCTGATGAACGTTTTATATGTTATAACAACATACAGTGTATACGTTATGAGCATGTTTCTGTTACAATAAATACTCCAAGAATCATGTTTATCAAATATTATCCGGGTCTATTCAGAAAGATGTAAATAACCATAGCTAACCATAGCTACACTTCCTTTTTAAGTTGACGTATGTGGTTTTTTTCCTTTGCGGTCGTTTGATGTCATTTCCTTTAATATGTTTAAGCTACTTTTTATTGACCTTAAAAACCTCTTTTGTGTTGATGGGCGTTAAGGATACGTTAATAAGTTCTAAACACGTTTTTGTAAAATGTATATGATGACACACATTGTTTTATCTAGTCACTCATCCATTCACTTAGTTTTATTGTTGAGGAAAGCTTACTGTAAATATGCACAACATATCTTTTATTTTGCCAAAAAAAAATAAAAAAATACTATCGCCGCATAAAAAACTTTCCGGAATCCACCACACGGCATACCGTTTTTTGCTTAATTATCACGAATGTTAATATTCACCTCGTATCATTATAATTGGACTCTAAACGACCAATCAAATAATAATACTAATATCATCTGGTATTCCTGTTAGTAACAGTCAGTGCACACAACAGGTATATTCTTTCTCATTCGAAAACACCTCGGACCATTCACATCTATCGGACAGAGAGCTACTTACTTTAATCCTCACACTCATTACTACAAATGTGATAGTGTCCGCCTATCTTTGTAATTCTTCATTGAAAATGTAATGGCTGGTCGATATTTTATCACGGGGTGTGTTAAAACTGCACAACACTTGCCATGGGATGACAAAAGGATTGGGTGCCATTTATTATATGATTATCGATATGGTTTTAAGCAACAATAAAACCGTTGCAGCTGTGAACATTCGATTTATATTTCTCTCGGTCTAGTATAAAGTACAGACCAGCTACTTAGTCCTTTGTCATTTGATTTGAGACACAAAAAGCATCGAAACGGCTTATTTGATCTTTTAAATCGAATAGACTTATACGGGACACCTGGTATAAACATGTATCTTTTCTTAATATACAATAAAAATCAATCTTACTTATGTGTATTTCCCTTTCTGGTTTTATGCACGATTCATTGTTTGTAAAACCTCTAGTTGAGAACCGGGGTTTTTTTCGCGTTCATCTTGAATGAACTATAGAAATGTGAAGCTGTCCCAACTGCGGGGATTGTAAAGATTTAGTTTTTATCTTCTTCTTTGTTTTCTCCATATATTTTTTTCTTTTGATACAAAAATGGGATTTTCTCTCCAAAGGTTTATGACCGGGATATGCCTTGGAATTGTTGTTTACTACCTGTTTGTCCCGTCACTTCACGATATTCGAATGCGCGCTCACCATGACAAGGCTCACGTGCGCAGTGGAAAAGTGGAGAATTTTGAAAAGGAAAAAGAACTACCGAAAGATTTGGACGACGTTGAATTGGAAAATATGCAATTTAAAGACTTGAATGAGGATAGGGGTCATCACCATGGTAGGATATGGTTATTTTTCATTGTTGTTTCGTTGTACGTTGATTGTTTGTGCGATTTGATTTCATTACCGTTGATGGTTTCAAACAAATGATACTATTATACCTCACCTTTATGTAACAGCATGGATGATTGGATGATATTGATCACATGACGGGGAAATAAAAAACTCATGTCAACCTCACGCAATCTAGTCTCCTCGGTCATATTTCCCTTATTCAGAACCTCTCTTGAAACAGATATTTGGGCAAGAGCCTACACAACCGAGTTCCGAATGTGTTTTGTTTCTCTTCGCCCTCGTGAAATCTCTGACAAACAATCGTGTTTCCAACAACATCCGGATATAGAAAGCAATACAATAACATCAAAGCTGACCTAGACTCAGAGGTTTTGCATATTGAACTTGCCTCTCACTGACAATGATGTTAATTCTTGAGGCAAGATTAAATGAAATATTTACTTTTGTGTGTTTAAGATCAGTTTTATTATTTGCAAAGACCCGGGTGACATTTAATGGCAATTAATACCGTAAAGTGGTCCTATGTCGTAAACATGGTGAGATCGTGCGACTACTTGTGGTACAGAGTTGTATAGACTGGTTTATAATAGGTATTCTCGCACCTCAGACAGAGACATCCCACTGGCATACCACATGCTAGATTTGTCTGTTTCGTCCGATCTGTTTGGTACATTTACGCTACATTTCGCGAAATATTTACACAACGATATATTGATCCGCGCGTTGACGGCTCGAAATTGACCATCCGCATTATGCATATTCTGTTTTGTCTTTATACGTTATGTTTTGTTGTTGTTGGATTCCTGATGCTATAGATAAAATATAATATAGACTGTAAATACGTTGTCTCCTTTGTAAAAACGTACTTCATTTTAACGCGGAAGCATTCAAATGAAGTTTTATTAGTTTAGAAGCCGTATTTGTAGTCTTAAGAAAAATTGTATATCTTTTTCGAACTTTTGCGAGAAATAAAATATATTACTTGTAACTTAGCGAGATTATACAGTCTGATTAAAATCATATGTTACATGGCTTCGTTAACTTTGTACTACGCCTGAACATCTGAGTGTGCCGCGGTCAGGGTCACGGTCAGGTGACCTTTATATTTATAAATACTCATTAAATTTTGACCAATCAGAGACCCTCTTTTAAAAGGGCGCTCGGAGTTGTAACAAATATGGCGGACATTGATGAGAATGATGCGAAAGTTCTGAAGTTATTTGAGATTGATCGTCTGAAACCCGAACAGAAAATGATATTCGAAGCTTTATTAGAGAAGAAAAACTGTATGGCGGTGTTGCCTACGCAATTATTACCCAATGGGTACGGGTTCCTCGGCGTCGGAGAAACGTCAGTTCCCGTCGCCATATTTGTTTTGGAAAACTAATCTGTTCGATAACCCTCGCTATTTATCTATCAACCATGATATTCCGATTCGCTGGCAAACTTTTACCAGCGCGCCTCTGATTGGTTCATCTAAAGGTCACTTGAACGTGACCCTGACCGCGGCACATTCAGATATTCAGGCGGAGCCATATGCATGTAACAGATGATTTTAATCAGATTGCGAGATTATTTTAGCTTGGGCTAAGATTCTGTAACATCCCAACCTCGGCTTACGCCTCGGTTCGGATTATGTTACAAAATCTGAGCACTCGACTGAGATTAATAGAATATATCACTCCTGTGTGATGTAGACAGATATATCTCAACCAGAGGGTGAGATATTTTTGTAGGTTTAGCACGAAGCTTTGCCGAGTGCTAAACCTAAAAAAAAATATCAACCCGAGGGTTGAGATATCTCTGTCTACATCACACAGGAATGATTGATTATTTTTCTCCCTCATTTTCATACCGTTAAAATGCCCCCAATGCACTGTGCTATCAGCAATGGCGCATGAATACACACATAGCCGCTGTGCTGCAAATGTGTGTAAAAAAAATCCGCAATGTAAATAAAAAAAGCAGTCATAATTAAATTTAGATATTTAATACATTATCAGTATTAGCAAAGTTATATTGTATATTGACATTTTTTGTCATAAGATTAATCGATATAGTGTCTTTAACGAAAACAAACAGAACTACTTGCACTCGCTGACTTTACGCTTTGAACAGTTCACTCGGAGTCAGAATACAACAGCCTCGGTCGTTTCGTTTTGGGGGCTGACATCGTTGTGATATTGTTGATAGTAATGTTAAATGTTCCTCCAGTGATTGTTGTGCCTTGGAATATACTCGGGATTTCATATTCATTGGATTTACGAACGCTTTCAGGTTCGCACAAGGACATGCTGTTGTGCGCTGTAGTCACATGTGTAATGTTTGTTGACTGTTCGTTTGACATCAGCCGATGTGAGGTTGGTGCGCTAGACCCAGTCTGTCGTCCTAAGTCCGTTTGTGCGGTTTCATTTGAGCGATTGGTCATTGAAAGAAGAGACGACATCCTATGTTTTTGTTTATTGTTGACTGTAATTATTCCAATACATGTGTGTAAAAGTGATGATGTAATCGGTTTTGCTAAAAGTGCACAGGGTCACAGATCATGTTGAAAGAAATGCGTTGTCTGTGACATAATAGCGCGTGCCAGCTGTCTTGATCAAGATAGATCAAGACAGGTTTATCTTTTCCCTACCAAAAACGGGAATGTACCTGTGAAGTGTGGGAGAAAACCATATCTCGCTCAGTTATGAGTAAAATATTTTAGTTTAGTCTCAATAGGCCACCTTGAAAGTTAGCTTGTTTGTCTTCTCATCTTGTACATACTTGTAATGTGACGTCACGTCGTTATATCTTATATATAGACGTCAACATCTATGCCGATCTAGTTGGTGTGACGTCAAGACAAAATTGTCGAGATGGTCATATAGAAATAGATTTAGTTTGGATTTTGTATGGATTTTTTTTATCTGAATCAAAGTCACAGTTTAAAATTTACCTTAAGTGGGAGGAAACATAAGATTTATACGTTTGTATAGTAATTTTGAATGTAGTTTTTCACATGAGACTGCATTATAAATGCATTAAAATGGCTTATTATCCCAAATTATATGACATGGTATTTTCTTTTTTCCTTTCTAGATAATACAAAAATTGCAGATTCGTTGAAGAAACAAATCACTGTGTTTTGCGTAATACTTGCCAAAACGGTCGACCTGCCAAAGAAATCAACAGCAATTCACAAAACATGGGCCAAACGATGTACTCAAGTAGTTTTTCTCGCGCACGGGGCCATTGACTCTTATAACTTTCCGATTGTTGAAGTCGGCTCCCCGGAACAATTTTCTTTCTACAGAAAAAAGATTCAGAGCGTTATAAGTTTGATAATGAAAGAATATATTGAACAGTGTGATTGGTTTCTGATAGCCACAGACGAGACCTATGTCATAATGGAGAATCTGCGTCATTTCTTGTCCACTAAAGACCCGACATCGCCTGTACTCTACGGTCGAGTAAATCCCTTCAAAGGCGTCGAATTTAAAAAGATAGGATTGCCATGGCAATTTAATATTAAAAATATGGGATTTGTAATGAGCAAGGAAGCAGTTCGGCGTGTGTCGGCCATTGACTATAAACAGATATCATGTGACGGTCCTGTATCTGGAGATGCGTATGAAGATCTATGTATGGATGTTGCTGGCGTCATTGTCGGGTCGACCAAGGATACGGATGGGCGTGAAATGTTCAACTGTGTGCCCCCGGAACACCTCAGCCTTATATACTTCCACGAGCATGAAGAAGTTGGAGCCACTGGCAAAGTAAATATTACATCAAACGGAGCATGAAGCTTGCTATTTTAATTAAAGATTCTTGCAGCATAAATGGGTAACATCTTTCCACCCTGAATATAAACGTACCAGCGCATATAAAGTGTCAATAATAAGGGAATAATCTAGCTTCAACCAATGCCATTCCAACTTTCATGTTATCACACAATAAAACTGAAACTACTATTCCAACGACGATCTTTATTACAGCACGAGGCTTTGCAAATCTCTCTAACGCCCACATCATCAAAACTGAAAACTACTGCAAATTTCCTGGGGAAAATGCTACCATTTTGAAATCTGTTTGAAACAGCATATTAGTTGGAATTCATTACGGATATAAATGTCTTATAGAAACAAAGTTAAGCAAAAATTATCACATGATTTATTGTACACCATTAATGCGACTCATCCAGGTAGTCAGGGTTTAGCTAGGTAGGTTACCATACCACAGAAAGATAAATAATCATAAAAAAATCATTTTAACATTCATGACGGTATTAATAACTAAAGCCTTTATTTTTTGAATTGAACATTATTATTTTTTTATCTTTATAACTAGTGTTTCTTTAGTATCATTTACATTCTATATAAACTGGATCTATGTTTGTGAGAACAAAGTCGTTAGTTATATTCTAACCCTTTTTAGTCAAGCGGGAACTGTTCGGAACTTTTTTGTCACGTCACGACAATGCGACGGAAAAACCCAAACAGTTTCCGAAACGATCTGGGTTTTTTTTTTATCACAGACATGTACATATTGCACTGTTTGATAAGTTACGTATAATTTGTGTTGTAGGTTACCGTCAGTGACTACGCTATATCGTTTTGTATGGTGAATGCTCCTAAACAGTTCGGACTGGAATACCACACATATCATCTACGAGCCTACGGAGTTGACAAGCTGCACGTGTAATCTCCTTAACGGAAAGCACGAAAATCTGAGAATATTCTATGTATCATTCAGTCTCACTTATCACCGCATTTAGTTATCATGATTTGATGCAAAACTGTATCTAATACATTAATGTTTGTACATAGAATTGGGTTTAAATAAATCCCTTTAATTTAACACATTTTTATATAATTATGTCAGTTGTGCAGCATATGCAGCTCAGTTACCACTTTCAAAAAGTTACCTCCCCTTCCAGGCGCTTCCAGTGGAGATAGTGTATACAAAACAGGCGTGTATTGAAATTGCTTAGGACATGGTTATGTCTTTTTATTATATTCACTTCCCTGAGCTTGAGGATAAATATAAACCAGTTTCTAAAACGCAAATCGATTTTACCGATAGGGGTAGCAATAACCTGCTGTCGTCGTGCTATTTTCGAGTGATTGTCTTGTAGCTAATTGTTTGTTGTATCGGTTTTTTTTTTAATTTAACAGGCGATTAAGTAAATTAGTCATAAATTGATTGAATCCTCTTTTGTGACTAAGTTCAATGGTTGATCAATTGAGGAGGCGGTCAAACCGCAAATCAATTAATGTACAATTTGTCCCAGTCCCATTCACTTACCATAACAATAACCAAACACAATCATAATTTTACATATTCTAAGTGCCGTAAAACTAAAATATTGAATTTTGATTATCAGGAGAGCTCTGTCAATTTATGCGTGGATTTGCCGTCGTAGAAGTGACGTTATCGGCATTGTACCAACTAAACTTTATAAGCAAATGAATCGGGATTAATTTGATAGTATCATCAAGTCCTTCTTCAGTAAAAACAGCAATATTACACCTTTTTGTATTAATTATATGTTCTGCACATAACGAACCTAATTTATTAAACTATTTATGCTATTATAGTGTAATGTAAATGCAAATCAGTTACCAGTGGTTTCCGTAATAAAACTATAGCATTTCTCCACCCTTTAATCAGCTAAACGTGAAAAAAACATAGCACATTCTATCTATTTAAATGACCTAGAATATATCCGAATGAAAACTGTTATCGAAACAATATATGTTTAAGATCATACATTATATTTGAAAGGGACTGTAAATATTGATTATCTCCCTCTTCTTTTTTCCTAACTGTGTTCCAATACACATATCATTTGCCTAACTGTGATCCCGAACACATCTAAATTGCCTAACTGTGTTCCCCAAATACATCTTCGTTCCCTTACTGTGCTCCCAATCACATCGCCTTTGCCTAGCTGTGCTCTAAATCACGTCTTTTCCGGAATGCTCACATTTTTTTATTGAAATGTTCACAATCAAAAGAAAAAAAATTTAAAGAATAATAAGTTCTTTGTTTTTTTATTTCATTTCATTTAAAACAATTATTCACACAATTTAACACACAAATAAAACAAATTAACACCTCATGCAAGTAAATTTAAACATTCCGGTAATAACACACGGATTTGTTAACACTCGCACACTATTCAATCATAATCACTCATCCGTACAACCATTCTTTGTCGTAAAAACAGCTATAGATGTCAACAATCTGCTCGCTCTTTTTTATCTGCTTTCCCGACACAGGTAGGTCGATGAAAGACGACTCTGTTATTATGCAGCACTTGCGGTTGCGTTTCTACTCCCCGTCTGAGATCCCATAGGAAATACACGCATGGGCATCTGCCGTCCCATCCGTTGGCGGCCCAGCATGTTCCTTCTCATCATTGGCAGTGTACGCCTTCCCATAGAACTAAAATAAAAACATAAAATCTCATATCAAACCGTTGACTGGTTGTGAGTGGACATGTAAGGATATATTTGTTCTCTCATAGTTTACAGGAATGCCTCTGATTAGCAATTGTATATCACCGATTTTTTTCGAGGGAAAAGAGAAAAAGAAAAATTACAAAACCAAAAGATTAAATCGGCCTGAAAGATATAGTATTATCGGAAAGTATGCCAGGAGAAAGGGGACAAGATCCTTGCTGTATTTCTAAACATTTTTTTCAGGTTGGTAAGTATGGATTATGAAAAGTTCTTTTTACACAAATAATAAGAGTTTCTATGTGACGTTTCGATGACTAGTACGGTATGTACACTGTCACCTTCATCAGACAAATGACCAGTGAAGCGTATGCATACATAGGTAGAAACATAGAAACTCTTATTGGTTGTGTAAAATGAACTTTTCATAATCCTTGCTGTATCATCCTAACTATCATCCAAACCATACGTTAACTGAAACTATTTACTGACTCCCCAAATGTCGCAAGGCTTGCATCAACTCATATCTTCAAAGACCTCTGTATTTACAAAAATGTTACGTAGATTTTATGATATATTGGGTCTCCTCGAGTCGACTTTATTGAATAAAAAAAAATGGTTGAAACTCGTGAAACAAAGATATTAACGAACATTTATATACTTACCTCATAGAATTTGCGCTCGGATTCATTACTCCCATCATAATTTCGAAAGGGCATTTCGGACAATCTGGACAGACAAAAAATGTGTCCGGCTTGTATGTGATTATGGGACTCTCACACGGAGCACGGAATGGACATCGCTGTGGTGGACATATCTGCCTAGCGAGGACGGCGCTCACACCCTAAAAAACATTAAAAATTCATCGCATTTGTGATCTTATAAGTAACTGCTGCATCATGTAGATAAAATTTAAAATAAATCTACAAAATTTGATATAGCACATATCTAGCTAGAATAAGCAATCGTAAAGCGCTGCACAATACATATATATATACAATGTATACATCAATACAATTAGCATGCATTCAATAATACATTTATCAATACAATTTTGTTTGCAGTTGTTGCATCGTCAGACGCTTAGTACTAGTCCTATGCCACCTGGCTAATATCTCCCAATGTGTGTCTGCCTGCTTGTTTGCTGAATATATATTGTGTGTAGCATGTGTATGACAAAAACCATTTAACTCAGGTCAATCTGGCATATAATTTCAGACGAAAGCCTTACTAAGTACTTGTAATGTTTTGTTGATGATAATAATAATAGTAATTCGAGGTTCTTATATATCGATTGATCACAACCTAGTTCGTAGGTCGTCTCAAAGCGGTTCACAAATTAGTATCTGTGGTTATAGGGCCTTTGCAACAAGCCAATACCTTTCTCAACTCCCTGGGGAGCATACATCCGTAGCTGCCATTTCGGCGCTGACAGCTAGCATTCTTCAATGCTAGCACTGCCCAACCACGTACTCATTTACAGCCGAGTAGACTGGAACAAGCGGAGTAAAGTATCTTGCTCAAAGATACAACACAGTGCCGTGACTCGAACAAGCAACCCTTCGGTCACGAGCCCGGCGTCCTACCCCTAGACAATCGTGCTGATAGAAAAATATTTATTTCATCTTTTTCATATGTAAATTATTCATTAGAAAATAGCTTTCTCCTATTTCTTCGTATCTCCTGTATGGTCACCATTGATTCGTGAAAAGTCCTGGTTGTTTCATTGAAGCATGAGCTTAAACTTTATGTTTCACTTTGGTGTGACGTCAAAACGAACGTACATAACAGAATTTGTTTGTCGCTTGAATAGCTTTCTGATGAAACGCTGAAAACTTACGCACTTTCGAAATACTGTGTTTGATAAACATTATTTTGCCCATGTATACGCTATATCTTGAATAGTTATGCCAATTTCACAACGTTACGATGTCGCCATAGGGTACATGGCCTGGCAGTTCACTTAGGTCACATATTATATATATAAATATATATATATCTTCCCTACCATAGGAGCTCAAAACATAATGGTATTTGTGCACATAGTGCGTTTGTTATTCATCAAATTTAATGAAAATATAAAACGACTAATTGAAGTTTATTAATTATCAAAGGGGAGGGGGTCACAAAATTATCTATTGTTACAAACCCTGCAACCCTTAGCTATATCACATGCTAACAGCTTCGTTTTTAGATTGAAAGTCTTTAAACCTGTTTTTAAATGCTGCGGATGAACTGCCTGCAACACGATAGAAAGAACAAAAATTTAACTAGAACGTAAGTGATTAATCAGTATTTTGGATCACTTCTACGAAACGATTGATTATATTCACTTTCATTTCGTGAATAAAAAAAGTATACTGACCGCTCCGTCTCTCGTCAAGTCCATCAGTTGATTTGGTCTCAGACTGGGGTTTAGAACCCGCGTGTTACTTTGCTGTAAAGCTCGCATTGCCCCCATCTTCTGTAGCGTGTCCGTGCTTGGAGTTCCTCCCGAGTTAGACAGCATCATCATGGACATAATGTCGTTAATATTGGGACCTCTGTTTACTGGCACTGGAGGCCGAACCATTCCTCTTCTAGCAGAAGTGTCATTTGAATTAGTTGGTACCCGTGATTGTGTGTCTAACATACTACCCGCGTTTGCGTTCCCATTCATCATCATATTCATCATTGCCATCTCGTTGAAGGCAGCTGATGTTTCTCCACCTGCGGTTGGATTCATCATGGCAGACAGCATGAGGGGGTTCATTGCCCCCGCTCCCTGGCCACCTCCGCCCGCCATAGCCATAGCCATCTGTTCAAACATCGGGGGCAACTGGGCATATACTGTAAATTTATATAGAATAGAAAAAGAAATTAAATGCAAACATTTTGAAGGAACGAGAAAACTTTCAATGGACGGTTTAGATTCCAAATGTGTGTAGAAACGAGAAAACCCGTTTTAGATCCAAAAATGTTAATAAAATGATTCAATAGTCGCTTACATTTTGTCAAACAGCTTATTTCAAAGTATTACAAACCTATCAGCCAAAGTGGATACCTCCCTGGAGAATAGCAATAATTGTTGGCTAGTGCTTATTTAGATCATTTTAACTAATAGAAGGGATATTGCAGTAAGATTAAGCGGTGGTTATTTGGTTTTATTTTTATTTTTCATCCATGATCAAAAATTACCCGTACCGATACACATTCAGATGTATTTGATAAGGGGTTGATAAGCTTGGAACTAGTAACGATAAACTGGCGCGTGCTATCCGGATAACTAAGAAGGATCTCTTAGGCCATGGTCATTTAAGAACGTGTCAGGTTTTAATGGTGGAGGAAAGCCGGAGTTCCCGGAGAAAAACATCAACAATCAGCCAGTACCTGGCGAATGCACCATGTAGGCCTCGAACCTGCGACCCAGTGGTGGAGGGCTGGTGGTAGCAGAACGACAGATGCCATAACCACTTGGCCACCGCGACCCCTCAAGTGTCATCGAAAAAACCACACACCGTTCCATAAAAAAATATCAATACCCATTTAGAATAAATAAAATATACAACATTAGATACAGCGCCCTATCTAGCTAACATAAGCCACTCTAAAGCGCTTTACAGTAGATAGATATACAATTTGATACAATGAATACACATATAGCATATACCTTAATCGATACAGTTTTGAGGAATTCGCAGGAGCTGCTTTATCAGGCGCTAACTACTAGTCCTATACTACCTGGCTAATATCTCCCTGTGTGTGTATGCCTGCGCGTGTGCTGGAGATGTATTATTAGAACAATATATCACAGTCGTATTATTTAGATGACAAGTCTAAAATAGTTTTCGTAAGGATGTTCTTTAGAGTATGAAGAAAACATAGATTTTTGATTGCACTAAGAAAATTAGTTAGAAGATATTTTCTTACGAAATTCTCAAACAAAACAGGATGTTATGGAAAAAAAATCAGGTCAGTGGAAGAAAATGAATACCATAGCAATTTAAAAAATATATAGAACTACTGTAAATGATTAAGTAGGAGTGTCTTAAACTTGAAACTGTTTTCACTGCAATAATAATGCCGAAACTTTAAAAGATTTACATGATAAAATTCCTGGGCTTAAGCGGTTTTGTTTTGTTTGCTTTAATTTTGTTTAACGTCCTATTAACAGCCCGGGTCATTTCAGGACGTGCCTCCATGTGTGTAGTGTATGCGTACTAGCGTCTGTGTATGCAGGAGACAGGGTATGTTGGTGTGTGTTTGTCTCCTTGTGATAGCGCGGATCTGATGCCGACTTTATAGTGCTATCTTACTAAAATGCCATGCCGAATGCACAAAGCACACCATTCCGCCCGGTCACATTATACTGACAACGGGTGAACCAGTTGTTGCCATTCCTTTAATGCTGAACGTTCAGCAGGGAACAGCAACTACCGTTTTTAAGGAATTCGGTATGATCCGGCCTGGGGACAGAACCCATTGCCTTCTTCACCTGGGCGAACGCTCAACATTCAAGCCAAAAGTGAGGTGTTCTCAAATAAGGCGCTAGAAAATAAAAGGTAGTTTAAAGTAGAAAAAACAATAAAGATCCCAAATATTGTAATGGGCGCAGCAGATTTATTTTTGGGGGGGGGGGGGGGGGTCCCACATTTGTCGCCTTCTACGATACATACAGTGGGCATCAGCAGTTTTATTCCATTCTCGATCCCCCACCTGCAGGAATGGGCTTTAGCGGTCAATGTATTAACAGTCAATGCACTATACTATATTTTGCATTAAAACAGACACAATACTGACGGAAAAGCCATCAATGTGAATTAAATATCCTTATAACTTCTGAAAAAGGTTGAATAATACATTTTTCTTAACATGCTAATTTCCAAAGGTTTTGTTCCTCCAAAAAGAAAAGAACAAATGGTTAAAAAAAATATTAAAGAATGTCATCCCAAATTTATCAAAACACTCTTTCTTGTTCTGCAGACAATTGAGTCTGCGTTAAATAGTAAAAAAGACATTCACATACTATTAAACGTTTTAAAGGTGTTTTTTATTCCGCTGAGTAAATGCAGTAGATAAATAGCTGACGAATGTTGGCGGGAGCATTTAGCTGGTGGGATTTTTATTGACATTTTTATTGCAATAAAAGACATCATGTTCTGCGATATAAA
This sequence comes from Mizuhopecten yessoensis, assembly GCF_002113885.1. Classification (NCBI taxonomy): domain Eukaryota; kingdom Metazoa; phylum Mollusca; class Bivalvia; order Pectinida; family Pectinidae; genus Mizuhopecten; species Mizuhopecten yessoensis. Next base: position 626,598 of record NW_018407840.1, read on the forward strand.
CTCAAAGCATATAATTATCTTCTTCGGCGTCACGTTCTTTAACATTTTACCTCTCAGATAGAATATAAGCAGATTTGTTTAGGTGTTTTGTCAGACTAAACACATATTGGTGTATTCGCAGGTGTCGTAAACATATATATGTAGGTCCTTGAAATGAGTTTGGCGCAAAAACAAATTAAAAGACATTTTTGGGACAGAGAGGAAATACACCAATCATATTTTAGGGATATTTATTCAATTAAAATGTCATGTAAAAATACATAATTGATGAACACTTAAGATTTCTGTGACGGAAAATCAAGTCATTTAATATTATTTGTCACAAAAATAAAGAATTATTAATAACGTATTCAAACTTGAGTAAATGAACATTTATGTACATTTATGAATAATAAACCCAGAAATACGGGACAAATAAAGATCCCTTTCCAAAAATATATATATCTACCGAACCTATAGAAATATTGGTAAAGCAAGTCAGGATGCATTTATATAATATTGAATCAAGTTAAACATAATACATACTACTCAGTCTTGTTTTAGAGCTCGTCACGCTTGTGGAACTTGCATAGAAAATATTTACTCTATACTTGTATAGTATATGACAGCATTAGACGGTTACCTTGCTATGTGGAGTACCGAATATCCATTGTACAATCTAATTTGCATCGAGTATTGTTATAAAAAGGGGTGTTCCTACCCACCCCCTGAGGGAAGGCAACTTCCCTCACGCCGACAGAACACCGACTTCCGTCAGTGAGATGAAACCCGTAAGGCCGGATTCGTGTAGGCGCAAAACCCTTCAACCAACCAACCAACCAATCACCTTTGTTTACTTTCTTATTGCATGTTACTTGTACGGCAAGGTAAAGTTGGAGAGTAATTCTTAATTTACAATAATGAATAATTGATTATTTTTTCTCTGTTTACCTATGTATTACAGCTGTAAAATGGACACAATTCAAAACGTTGTGTCTGCATTGACAGCTACTGGTTATGGACGTAGTAGCCTTGAGGGGTAGGTCCCGTTAAATATATAGATACATGTATATGCATATCTCGTTAATAATAGATATCGTTAATGTGAAATGTGACAGTCACCAATGACTCGTATGTAAATAAAGTCTGTTTGGTGTCTACGAGGGCGTGTGGGAACTGGTCAAAAGGTCGGGCTATTTGCTCGGGATCTTAGCATTCAAGTGATTGACAGTTGCCCTTGGCGATTAAGTTCATCAACACACTAATCTCTTTCACGTGCCTTTATTTCTGACGATATCCGAGTTATGTCTGACCATGTGGGTTAGTGCGTGTTCAAAAAGAATTGCACGTTCACAAACAAATCGTATCAAAAGCCGTGTATGTGACGATATTTTAATGACGTCACAAACAAATTCAGCCCATATTCAGCCAAATGCCAATGCCTACTATTCAGACACAGTGGCATGTCGTTTGACGACCAAACTTATTTCTGTTGTTCTATAACTCAACCATTGCCTGTGGCCATGTTCGTATTTGATGGCGACCGAGAGTTGGAGCCGGCCTAACATGTTAACTGCCATTATATATCGCATGTTAGCTTGTGAACACTAACACGTGTTTTTACGCTTTTATGTTACTTGAGGTCAAACCTCATGACGTCAAATTATATTGCAATGTGTTGTTTACTGCGTTTGAATAGGTGTCATCTGTCATTGTAAAGCACAATAATGCATTACAGTGGTCATTTACTGACCACAATGAACTCGGATGAACATCGCCAAGGCTGAATTATATACACATGTATTCTCATGAATCATATACATTAGAAATAAGACATATCGCATATATACCATATCCTTCGTGCACTACCTTGTTATACAAAAGTAATGCACAATTTTGTTCTACTTTATTGCTACGCTTTCCTTTCTTCAATGCCACACAATCTTCTATAGATTTATGTGCCTGCTCTTTAATCATATTCTCTCCTTTTCCATATTAAATATATCCATCGTCTCTTTTCTAATGCTACATATCTATAATTTCTACTTTCTTTCTTTCTTGGCTACCATCAATGTTCACCTAAGTATTTTACAGAACTGCTATGCTTTATATGTATTAGCTATATTTTGTTTTCCGTTTTATAGACTCAAAATAGACATACCAACTCAAAACGATGTTATGAAAACATAACACCTGCACAGTCATACTACTACACGAGAATGTTTTCCAACTGGAAACTATTCCTGTTTTTTGTTGTACGTGTATAATATCGTTTAAACGTCAAATTCAAACTTGAAAAATTCTCCTTACTCTTATTCTTCTTTAACTGTTTAAGGGCCGCCATGGAAATATCATTCATTTGTTTGTATTTAGTCCTATTTTTATCGATTTTTAGTTCGAATAACGATATTGTTGTCGATTTGGTAGAATCACTTGGTTTTTTAAATAGAAATTCCCGAGTATTATCCGATTTGAGTTTGTTGTTTAACGATAATGAATCTTGGAGATAAGTTTTAAAGGACAACCCACTGATTTATACCATTAAAATAAAACAACAATGCATTTCGATTTTTGTACACGTCACGTAAACATTATTACATCTGATGAATTTTATTTTGTGGAAACTTATGTTAACGGACGGGATGGTTTGGCATTATCAAGAATATTTTGCCTTATGATCTGTTCGTGGCTACGTGCAACACGTGTTTACCTATTGATGCAGTTTTCAAATATATTTTTTTATATATTATTGACATACATTGTATATCAATGTATAAATCACCTATATAGAGGAAATAAAACAACAAAATAAAATATATCGATCTCCGCACGTTTGTGAATTAAAGTGAATAACCGTTATTCTACGAAGCATGAACGTAAGACACATACTTTTGACTGCACCTTTAAGATTGTATAGGTATAATATATTTAAAATTGTATAGGTATAATATATTTAAATGAATTGCAATTCTTTATACAGCTGTTGCGCCCTTTTGTGACTCATCGGTGAGGCTATGGGTCAAAAAAATGGAACTCCAAATTGTTTAAACTATTGTTGGAACAGCAGGGCAGTTGTACAAAACCCTTTTAATTATGAATTTTAAAAGTTAGAGAAGACCTGGTTAATTTGAATTCAAAATAATTAGTAAGGTGTGCATATTAGATGATATTTAACTACAAACTGAATGGTCTAGTATTACTTCACTGACCATACAAAAACATTTCAAAAATGATTTTGTATTAGCCTATTAATTGTCTCTTTATATTATTGTTTTCCTTGGATAACAGTTATTGTTTTGTCATATTCATTAAGACCTGATTTAAGAATATATACTTCTAAATCATGATGCAATATGAACTCTGTGACCTACAGAAAATATTTCCAAAATAACGTGACATTAGCTACCATCTAGTTTCTCAAAAACACATTGTAGCATTGTTAAATTACCATATGTGTTTTTGATACATAAGCTAGTATTATCATTGACTATAGAAACACTTTTAATGCAACGTGATATTAACTTATATGTTTCTTTATTAAAAGTGCAGCACACACATTGACTAAACAGAAACGCTTTCAATGTGATGTAATATTAACCAAAATGTTTCTTCATAAACAATGCAGCAAAATCACTGACCATACAGAAATACTTTTGATGTGATGTAATATTAACCTAAATGTTGCTTCATAAACAATGCAGCAAAATCACCGACCATACAGAAACACTTTTAATTTGATGTAATATTAACCTAAATGTTGCTTCATAAACAATGCAGCAAAATCACTGACCATACAGAAATACTTTTGTAAGTGATATGATATTAACCTAAAAGGTTTTTTCATAAACAGTGCATCACAAGCACTGACCATACAGGAACACGTTTATAAGTGATATGATAGTATTGCATATATGATTGATATAGTCTTCCCTTTTCTCTGAACACACAGAAAAATAAACACTTCCAAAAGTAATTACTGCTGCTTTTTATATATATATCGTTGCTCCATAAGATTGCTCCACGGCTATTTTTAATCCACTGGTAAAGATAAATATAGATACTCTGCCGGTGCCAATATCACGTGGCTTTTTATCTCTAGAAAACTTCCAAAACATGATTGAGATATATTTACATTTAAATTACATCTAAAACTGGAGTTTGGCCAGCCCAAATTTTCGTTTTGTACAAATTTGATCCTTTATGAATCGATATCAGCCATTTGTATCAGAATATAAATAATGAAACATAGGAAAATCTTACCTTTCAGGGTACATCCTAAAATAATTGCAACGCATGTTGATAATCTCCCCATGTTTTAAGGGTCTTGTTCCGTTTGATTTCCGTATCAAAGGGAGAATAATACGTATTGAGTGCCTTATATGTACTTATACCAAAATGCATTTATTTTATATCCATAAGAAGATATGTCAAAGGCCAAAGTTTATTGGCCGTTTTCGATGATTCAACTAGCAAACGTCAGAGAAGGTGTATATATGACAACGGTGTTCGCTTTGTTTTTATGTCTTATATCTGACAGGTGCTGGAGTTACTATTATATACTGGTTTATACGGTCATTATAGCTCCGACAGTTTGGACTGTACAAAGTGTATTGGCCATTTCCGATTATTCAACTAGCAGACGTCAGAGAAGGTGTATATATGACGATGGTGTTCGCTTTGTTCTTATGTATTATATATGACAGGTGCTGGAGTTACTATCATATATTGTTTTATATGGTCATTATAGCTCCGACATTTTGGACGTCATTCCTTGATACGACGACAACCCATGTCAACTGTTTCAATTGTAGATGTGTATTTGGTATCGTTGTGAAACTGATGTTCCTTTGATGTTTCATAATTCTGTATATGGCTGAATTTGTGTGTTATTTTTACGTTTTCGTCAGATAACAAAAATTCGCGCAGTGTAAAATTCGCGGGAAACAGGTAAATCCATCGCTTCTGTTATTTTCACAATTCCTATGTTAAAAGTTTCACGTGACACGTAAACAATTGTCAGTTTACTGGTCAAGCATTTATTGGTTACATTGTAACAAAGTGACTCAGGTGTGACTTATAACAAAACGTTATATCTTAATCACAGAATTTCCATACATGTGCCAATGTACAATTTTAGCGTGCGATTTGCCAAGACAGAATCACTCCGACGTTTTAAACCATCATTATCTATTTTAGATCGAACTAGATCTTACATCAGAGAATATTCGCTGAATCTTTTCGCAAAAAAACCCACAAAATAACGCTGACACGAAAATTACCCGTTATAGAGTATAGTTACTTATATAAAGATATATATATGTTTTAAATATATATCATGAAGTCAGAAAGCTTAAGATGTCACGTTTTTCCATAATTTCTCATTGGAATTACAAACATAAACTTAGATGGTAGAGTATTGATAACTGATCTTCAACTTCACATGATGACCATCACTTTCGAAGCGAGAACGCAGGAGTCTTCCTATAGAAGTTCCATGGTGTTTGGCGACTCCACATGTCCTGTGTTTCATTTTGACTCTGAGTAGAGTATTGACTCTGATTAGAGTATTTGATCTGAGTAGAGGTATGTGCAACCATGTGGTTACGATACGGTTTTTTTCATGTTACACGTTAAAATCAATTCGTTAATTTAAGCAATTACTTAAGTTGGCACTCATAGCAGTATGAACGCCACTGACCAATGACAATTCCCTAGTGAGACTGTGGTAAATGATTTCTTGGTTTAAAAAATTCCAACGGAAGTGTGAAAGTCATTGTCTACCAACATTTCCGACCTGAGACGTGGAATCAGGCGTTTAGGAAACATTATTGGCTTCAGTCAAATTGACCTTAAACATTATTTGAACAGTTATGAGAAATGATAACTGCTAAATGAACTTGATATGTATAATACTTTCTATTTAGTGGTGCATACAGTCGCGCTGAATGCTCCAGTGTGTTTTATTTACAAAAACACTTAGAAATACATTATAAATGTCAGCCATGATATGGTTATCACACAAAATGTCACGTTTTAGTCAGTTTTGTTAATTCACGTATGAGTAATTCATGATTCAGATACATTCATATATAAACATGACATACACTGAAAAGATAGAATAGCTTTGTTATAGAAATCGTGACGTCCCTATACAACACACACTCGTTTAATCTGTCGCTATTGCCACTTTTCAATTCCAGCTTGTGGAGAAAACATCATCATGTAGTATACATCTTACATTACAAAAAGATAAAGGCATGTTTTCAGATATGTTTTTGTTGATAAGATAAATACAATAGTGCGTTTAAGCGGTATAACTTGCACATTATTTGTATAAATTTCCACTTTCTTATTTGATAGATTTGTAACCACTGACACGGCGTTCTCTTTGAGGCCGTGACTTAACTTGGTTTTGACTATGATTTACACAACGGGTGTCTTGGATAAGATATAAGGAGGAGGCACGGTATTCTAGTGGTAGGACGCCGGGCTCGGGAACGAAGGGTTACAGGTACGAGTCACGGCACGGCAGTGTGTTTTATCTTCGAGAAATATACCTTGGCCTTCATTCATGGTCACATGGCTTAAATATGATAGAAATATTTAAGCTGCTACTCCCTTTTTTATATATATTTCCAATACAGTAAATTCCAACTTCTCGAACTTAGTTTATTCGAATATTGCTTATTCGTCGAACAGTTCGTTTGGTCCCGACCGAGTTTGTACATATTGTTTGTAAAGTTCATTGTCTTAGTATTATCCTATATATTCGTCGGACAGGTGTGACATGTTACACCTGACATATATTTTACTTGCGTATCACATTTACCAGTACTGCGAAAATGCCTTGGGCTAAGCCTGCAGTCTATCGGTGTAGATCGCACTACGGTGTGTTGGTACAACGGTAATTTTACATACTTGTTGCAGTATATTAATTGTTTCATATGAGCATGGCTAATTTTTTAGCGAAAATGTTTCACATAGAACACTGTTTATATCAGAAATATGTTTTCCGTTCAACTCTTTTTGTGATTCAATAAATTAAACTGAACCGGAAACATTTATACGGCGAACATGAAAGATATAAAGTAGGTACGCATCAGATACAGTTCGCATTTGTCTCGCGGATGAGTTTTATTTAAAATTATTTTCTAGAAGTTCAAATCAAAAAGTCTTCCTATAAGGATTAATTATTTTTTCTTTCGCCTTTTTTCGGACATCCCATAAATAGAAAGGTTTATAAAATGTGCCATTCTTAAAAAGATGAAGTGACACCGTGATGAGCGATCTTCTCTGAAAAATCTGTGAATATGTTGTATATTTCTCAATTACTATACTTTAAAACACGTCAATCGAATATTTTCTTTGGTGAAAGAAAATCATGCATCATTTTCACCTACGGATAATGAGGCTTTTATGGTTTTCGTATCTTATTTTAGCTCGTTACTCAGTGAACACAGCCGTGATACAACGATCTGGAAATTGTCACATATATCACACAGGTCAGGTAAACGTGACTTCTACTTTCATACAATACACAGGGAGACGTTAGACCGATAAAAGTGTCAAAATCAAGGGAATTTTTCTTGGTTTTCCTAAATGTTAGTCGATCAACAAGTCACGTTCATACATGTAGGAAAGTCATATTATTTACGTTGAAATACTAACATAACTTAGACATAAAACGTTCTAAAGTACGACAGTGATTTATATATGTTTCTATTTGTATAGCGGATTTTACAATATCGCGAAACAACACCTACTTTATATCCCTCTGAACAAAATGCATAATGGAGGAATTGACTATCATTTCTACGAAATCAATTGAATAGTTATAGCAATACAGACGGCTGTGTCGATATACAATACTGTATTTTTGTTGACGAACTTAACATATTCAAAACCTCCAAACATATTAAACTATATAAAATGAGTGTTATATAAAGGTAGATGACGGGTTAACCATTATGCGTGTCTTGGAAGTGTGTCACAAAAGAAAATCCAGTGGATGCCTGAATTAGACTGCTTTCAGTTTGCGTTCATAGTTTCGTATTTTCCGATTTATTGATCATACAGTAGTCCTGCGAAGTACGACTGAACTTGTTTGATTTATAACTTAACAGTAGAAAAATGTTTTATAGTAATAATGTAAGTCACGCCAATCAAAAATAAAATTATACTTGTATTTTTTGTTTGTATGTAGAAACCCATGTGAATGAAGATTTGGATAGAAACAATTTGTTTAATTCAATATTAGAGGAGTAGAAGTTTCTTCTTATTCTCATGACGCATTAAAGACCAATAAAAAGGTTTTGTTCAAAACTCGAGTAATTTCTTAAATCTGGCCAGTTGATTGATTTTGTAACTTTTTATAGTTTTTCAATATTGATTTGTAATAAAAATTCAATGTTTCAGAAATGTATGCTTTGTTGAAAGTATTGATTTAGTCAATCACTTTTGTTATATGTTTGGCTTATCTTATTTAGGAGATAGGTAGGTAGGGAAATCCCAATCAGTGGCTTACTGAGATACGTTTAAGATTTTTAAACTAAACGAATGAGAACCAGATATTTGCTGATAATCAAAACCCACGGGTAACGATAATTAGTTTTACTTATTTATGTGCAAATATCACATGTCTATGTTTAAAGTCTTATATTCAATTTAATTTTGTATGACACTCAAATGTTTTGATATTGTCCGCTTTGAATCATGGGATTTGTGAAACTTATTTGTCAGGCAACCATTATGGTTTGATATACCATATAAATGCTCGTAGTGCATGACGCAAATCTCCAAATGGTCACGTTCCAGACATAAAGATAATAACCATAACACATTATAGAAACAGAAGGGGTTATTCAACTGGTTGATGAACACTCATTTTAAGCAACACATCTGCAATGTTACAGCCAGATTGCCTAGGGTCTTCTGCTGTGTAGAAAGTTAACCTGTTGAGTAGCCAAAAGCTCTGATATGAGACAAAAGGAGTATCAATTATGTTATATAAACCGAGATCGTCCACCCTACTGTTTGATGTTATACTGACTGGAAGGATGTTATATGTTACAGGTTTGGAAAACCATCAGCTCTCATCGAATTCACTTTTAAAAAGAGATAGATTAAAACGATATGCCTCTGGGAAGCTAGCTAACAAATATTTTGTATAACTTTTGGGTCCTGTCGAAGAGTTCTAACAGACTGATAAACTAACTAGCTGGTTAACTGTAAATGGGCTTCTATAACTCTCAGGCCAGGTCGGAACTTTCTGCTACAATAGTTGACCACATTGAGAAGATGCTGAATGGTATTTCTATAATGTCGGGTCATAACTGTTCTGATTCACTGATAACCACATCATTCGATATTTATTTTTTCAATTCAGTTTAATGAAATTCGTTTTGTAAAAATTGTAAAAATATTCAGGCTAAATAGAGATAAATAGAGATAGAGATAATCATTTGTTGTAAATTCAACTGGTAATACACTTTGTATTCTTTATTTTGCAGTGTCACGTTGGACACATGCACCCATGACGTGAGTTATAAGGTAGATATACATCGACCTTTTTGTAAAAATAATCTTATTTTGAATCTTTTCCGCGGAACACAATATATCTACATCTGTTTATGGTGCTATAGTATCTATCCCATATCACTGCGATACATGTTTTATCTTAACATTATGCATCATTGTGCCATATTTAATACCTTATCATAATTTATCATGGTGCTATATTTCATATGTTACATGTACATGGTATCCTTGTGCATTGATAAATATCTTTTCATCACGTGTCATGGTTCTTTAAATACCCGCACTTATATAGTGTCTGTAAATATCAGCATTCATATTGAGTAAATATCCATCCTAAAATCGTTTCTGTAAAAATACGTTCATATATAATGTCTGCAAATATCCATTTATATAAAGTGTCTGTAAATATCAGCATTCACATTGAGTAAATATCCGTCCTAAAATCGTTTCTGTAAAATACGTTATTATCTCATGTCCTCAAATATCCATTTTGATATTGTTTCTGTAAATATCAGCATTCATATTGAGTAAATATCCATCCTGAATCCTTTCTGTAAATATACGTTCTTATCTTATGCCTGCAAATATCCGTTATTTTATTTTATATCCTTTCCTATATTTTTTTCTAATTATACGCATTCTTACATTGTTTCTACAAATATCCATTCTTCTATTGTGTCTGTAAATAACCATTATTATTTTTTTGTCTTTAAATATCCATTTTTATATTTTTACTATCATTATCCATTTTTGTTTTATTTCTGTAAATATCCGTTCTTGTATTATGTCTGCAAATATCCGCACATATTTTGTAACAATACACCTCCCTTCTGAAATCATGTTTGTTATTTGTCTGTTGTTACAGTTTATGTTTATAAATGTCTTAACTTTTGACTGTCTGTAAATATTCAATCTTTGATTGTTTCTAAAAAACATTCACTCTCTTAGTTTTTCTATAATGATCCACTGCTATAATTTGTTTATATTCGCTATACCAATGACACTTCGTAATTCATTTTAGCAATTCTATTTAGAGATATCATAAACTCATCATACTTGAGGAAGCAGTTAGCTAGAAACTTTATGCATACATTTTATGGTATTAATACGCACATATAAACTATATTGCCGTAAAAATAATAAACATAACAAATTACAACAATAGGAATTTTCTCGATTTATTCTTCCAACAATAAACAGCGTTGATTTACTTAATATATAATTACAACAAAAATAATTTAATAATTAAGAAAATAGTCCAAATAATTAACCGGACGTTGCAGATCGGCCTGCTGCACCTCCTACTCTGTTTGATCCTGCTGTGGGTCTGCCCATGCCTCTTGCGCCACCGCCCATCATCCTTCCCATACCACCCATACCGCCCATACCTCCCATCATACCGGCTAAACCGCCCATTCCTCCCATTCCTGGCATCATCATCATCATTGGGTTCATTTCTCCACTGGCAGCAGCAAGCATCATGGGGTTGATACCTCCAAGCATACCAGGCATGCCCGACATACCACCGGCACCTCCCATGCCTGCCATGCCTGCCATACCGGCCATACCGGCCATACCGGCCATACCGCCGGACTCCATCATGTCGAACATTGCAGCTTGCATGAGCAAGTTAGAGAAGCTGTTTCCGGTTCCTCCAGATGCATTTCCGCTTCCTGAAGAGGAGCTACTCGAACCTTGGTTGTTGTTGTTTTGTTGCATCATACTCATCATAAATAAGGGATTACTCATTATCTGTTCCATAGCATTTGCCATTTGACATTGTGCTGTAAAGAAAGCAAAAAGGAGTTTAAGATTTTGTACAATTTTTCAATTCTTGCTAAATTTCTATTCAGATATTGAAAACTCAATTGCTACTTCGAGATGATAGTACGCAACGTTTTGAATAATATCATGATCATCGAAAATCGAAACAAAAATGAAAATGAGACACCAAAAACAATGATTAAGTAACATCAGTGTCAATTCTTTGTCACAAAAATACAACCGGTTATTTCAAAACCCGGATATGTTTGCTTTTTTAAACCGTTGACAAAGAAAACGTACATTGCAATGTCAATTTCTCCTTATTTATAAACGTATGGGAAAGATTCAACTTCCTCGTTACAAGTTTTTCGTTAATTAGCAAACGTTTGATATTTATAATCGTTTAGCTGAGTGAACTGACTGATACGTATTAATACTGGATATACATAATTGTGCAGTCACTTAATAAACATTGAATTGGATTTTATAGCAAACCCAATAGTATGTGTCAGTATCAGAGATATCTGACACTATGTCTTGATCTTTGCATTGTTCTATTTATGTACGACACATGTCTGTTTTTTGTAGTACAGAATGTTGACAGAATTAAATAAATATCAAACGCCACAGCACAATAAATTAAATTGAAGTATTAGACAACAGACAGTTTCGAGGTTTTGTGGTTTTACTGCATTAAACTAAAACAATTGAAGAAATATGCACATGTAAAAATGAAACGTTTATGGCAAAATATTTGAAAATTTTACACAATGTCCACATTCTTATGAAACAATAATGCGCTCCTGACGGTAAATATGACTTTTGTAAGTTACACCGCTATATATACAAACTTTTAATCTAGTCTTTGATTATCGTATATCATATAAGTAATGCAGTTTTCCATGGAAAGTTATATGTTGCTTTAAATATATATAAGTGCCTTCTACTCATAGCATTATGATTTCGTGAAGTTGACTTCACTATTTCGTGATTTCGGAGTCGTGTAGTTTCTTGAGCAATAGGAATGTAATGCAAATACATAAACGAAATAATTCATTTTTTACTATTCAAGCTATTAAAAATCATAGCATTTAATTAATGTTGTTCCAGTTGAAACATAAAAATAACGTTTTCCGACATTGCTATTAAGACTATACAACATATTGCATTAAACATAGCTGCATAGTGTTGCAATTCATTTCACAAAATTCACAGTTTATGACAACATTTTTTGAAATACAAAATCATGTTTGGATACAACCAGAGAAACACAATAGCGTAACCAAATAATACCTCCGAGACGGTTTTTTTACATCTTGAAGTTGCCAACTGATTTACTCATATAATATTCTCCAATTTCTAAAACAAAATCTTCATAAACCGTATTCAGTCGAATTATTAAAAGAACCAAAGATTACCTGTTTGAAGAGTGATACCAAGGACAACAAGTGCGACTATTGGCTTCCACATGTTTCTGTTTTAGTGAGGATGTCGGTCAGGGAAGGATCAGGCGGTCGGTGAGCTAGTGAAGTAAGTTAACAGCTGACCGTTTGGACTTAGTGCATTCTTTTTATAGTCACCCAAACCATGAAAAGGTCAGAGGTCATTATTTGTTGTTCATGATATTACATCTGACATGGTCTGTCAGATTGACTGAGGAGAGAGGAGCGGTTCGAGCAGAAGCGTTGTCTGACAGGTCACACACTGCATGTATACAGTCATGAAAAGCCACTGTTGCAAGATGCGGTCATTTAAGATGACCAGCGGCGTAATAAGCCATGTCTAGTAGAGGCGTGCACGTAAGGTATTAATTAAGGTTGTCAGGTCTGACTGGAACAAGTGGCAAATTAGCCGTGCAATAAGTTACCAAACCCATTTCTCATTGTGTCGTAAAGGAGTGTCTTAATCATGTTATCGTCTTCATCAGGTTGGGAACTCTCTCGACTTTCCGAAATTATGCCGTATTTATAAGATTCCTTTATACGTAATATTTGACATTATTTCGCTTTTAGTGTAAATTTCTTATTGAAATACCCAATTATGTATGCCGCTTTTATAACAGCTTGATTCTTTTACCTGTTTTCAAAGATTTCAAAAGTTTAGAAAACATCGAAAAACTTTAACATTTTCAATCGAATGAAATAAATATGATATAAAAAAAAATCAATTTTGTTATACAAGACACATGACGTGCATTTAATCACAAAATAAGAAGGAACTCGCAATTGTCATAGATCTTTATTACTGCCTGTAATACCATTGTTATGTCACTACATGTATACACAAGATAGAATATACAGTCTGTTTGTTATAAAACTACTACTTCTGATGTCAGGAAATATTCACTCTAATCCAGGTCCCTCATCAATTAGTATTAATCAAAGAAACTACTATAATGATTTATCAATAATGCACTTAAATGTTAGATCTCTTCGGAATAACGTTGATCTTATAGATACTGAATTCACTGACTATGACATTTTATGTCTTACTGAAACTCACTTGAATAATGAAATCTGATTTGCAAATAAAATCACATCCCAACTCATATCGTAGAGACAGACAGTCACAACACGGTGGTGGTATTATGATATATAAATATATATATATAAATCTCAGAACTGATCTTGAAACCGAAGACATAGAACTTGTCATCCTAGAAATTAACACTTATAACAAAAAATAAAATTCTCTGCTGCCTTTATAGACCTCCTAATAAAAAAATAGATTACTGGAATAAACTTGATAACATTTTGGATAATCTTTCTAATACTAATCTTAATATCATTATTACTGGTGACATAAATGTTGACCTTATAACAATGAAACCTAATTCACATCTTGCAAGGTTAATTACTAAATATCACTTTAAAAACTTAATACAATCACCAACACGCGTTACAAGCACTACTGCTACCCTAATTGATGTATTTATTAATAATAATAAACATTTTTAACTCAACACAAGTACTTTTCCCTCTATGTAGTGATCACTGCCCCATTCTTGCTAACATTTGTTTCAAAACGCTAAAAAATAAACCATTCAAGAAACCTATATATAAATTCAATGAAGCTAATTGGGATGCTATTGATATTTAACTACTTAGTAATAATTGGGATTCCATAGTTAATAACACTACTAGCATTAATGAAATATATTCCACTGTTATATACAAAATAAACCCTGCTACTAACTTCCATATACATCATAAAACAATTACTGTCTATTCTGATGACAAACCTTGGATGACTGGTGAAATTCGGCATAAATTAAGATATAAGAATAGATTATATAAAATAGCTAAAATTACAAATGGGGAACATGATTGGGCAAAAGATTAAAAATTGTCGCAATGACACTATAATACTTAATCGGCAATCGAAAGAAAATTACTTTAAGAAACTTCAAAATTGTCTTGCTGACAAATCAGCACATCCAAGAAAATGGTGGCAGATAGCGAAATCTATAGGAAAAATGACTAACACTAGCACTAACTCGTATCCTCTGAAATATTACAATAAGATTGTAATCCATCCACAAGATAAAGCTGAAGCACTAAATAACTTGTTTACCACCATTGCCTCTAATATTACTGACACTAACCTACCTGATTGCTGATAACATCTATTTTTATCAAAATGTTTGAATTTTTTTTTTTTAATATACGTTTAATTTTATTTCAAGTTACAATATGTTAAATGTACATCAGACAGGATTTCAACCCAAACATTCCACTACGAATCAACTAGCTGATAACTATAATACTATAAGTAATAATTTAGACCAAGGTAAAGATTTGCGTTTTGTTTTATGTGACATAGGTAAAGCATTTGATCGTGTATGGCATTTGGGCCTATTACATAAACTTAAAACTTATGGTATTAAAGGTAAATGATATGATTGGTTTAAAGCTCACTTATCTGACAGAAAACAAAGGGTTATCTTTGTAGGTTAGAAATCTAGTACCAAACCTATTTCTACATGGATCCTCAAGGATCTGTTCTTGGTCCCTTCTTCTTTATCCTTTTTACTAATGATATTGTTAGCAATGTAACGTCTCATATAGAAATCTTTGCAGATGATACCTCTGTCTATGTTATAGCAAATAATAACAATTCTCTAACAACACCTACTAACATGCTTAATGATGATCTCGAATCAATCTCGGAATGGTCAAAGCAATGGCAGATCCTATTCAATCCGAATAAGACTGTAGCTATTAACTTCTCTCGTAGACACATTAACAATCATCCTCAACTGCTATTTAACAATACTCCAGTTGCACAAAATGAACACCATAATCACTTAGGACTAACATTTAATAGTAAACGGACATGGGCAGATCACATTTCAAATATTTATAAAAAAGCTAACTCTAGACTAAGTATTCTTAGGATTTTACAAACTACAGTTGATAGGAATACATTAAAAACATTATATATGTCTCTTATATAAGACATGTGTTAGAATATTCTGATATAGTATGGGATAATTGTACCAAATATGAATCAGTTATTTTCGAATCAGTTCAACTAGAAGCTATGCGATTAATTACTTGCATCAGACGAGGTACATTTCATCACATTCTGTATACTGAAACACAGCTTGAAACATTGCACACACGAAGACAAAATCATAAACTAACATTAATGTATAAGATTCTTAATAATTACACTCCAACTTATCTCGATGATATCATTCCACCATTTCTAAATGTCCTCTGTATTCAAATATTAGGCATCATATTACCACTATTTATAATCTATTAGGATTGCTAAATCTGTATTGTTTATTATATGGTATTAGTAATGCATCTGACCAATTCAATAATACTATTCTTATACACGTTGACTTTTATATTCAATCATCAAAACGTTTCGGGACTTATACATGCTAGATAAATTCCAAATCAATATTAATGTATTGTTTTTATTATTATTATTATTATTCAAGCAAGTTTTGTTCCTTAAACAATTCATATTACACATAGCCTGGTGTGGGTGTGGGTGTGCATGTGTGTGAGAGGAAAACGAATTACAACATTCTATATATTTAATCATCGTACATAGCTACCGGAAATAGGAGAAGACTGATATAGGCATAGCCTGTTGTCTGATTCTTTTGTCAATACTGTTCTAACATCTTCTTTAATTTTAACTTATATGTTTGTATTATATATGTATCGTCAATAAAATACTTTTGATATTGAAAATGTCTTGCAACTGGTAAACAGAGTCGATAGCATTCAGGTAAATGAAATGTAATTGATATCCACATATTTAACATGTATATCACTAAATTGAGTCGTTTCTTCAAAATGGTAAGCAAGTCAAAACATTTATTTAGTAGAGTAGAAAATGGAAATGTACTTATAAAAACAAATACAAATATATAGCAAATTACAGATTTAGGCTACAACACAGAATAAATTGCAGTTACAGGGTTACGGTCAACTTCAGGAAATGATAGATGACCAGCACAGTTAGTTAATTAACTTGTCAAGTAAAATCGTAATTAAAATGGGATGTTAGGAAATCAACTTTATCAATGCATATAACAAATAAAAGTAAATGTTTACTACACCTTATGAAATACTAAAAATCCTAGCCAATGCAACAGTATGTATGGTACCTATTCTAAACTGGAATGGCAGTATACTCTTGGTTTTGGGGAATAAACACAATGATTCCTGCTTTTTTCCCCGCTTCAATTTATCTTTTGTTTTTAACTAACAAGACACTAACGAACGATGCTTGCTTCAAATCAAATTAGGGTATCATCAGATTATCAAATGCATGAAACATGCTTCTTAATAAATTTTGATGACATTCGAATATCAATGGAACAAAAGATTTTGCAACAGACGCCTGATATTGGTTTCAACTAGAACAGCAATTGCTTGGTCCAACATAGTCACGAGTCAGTCACTAGAGACAGCATTGTCTAGTGTCACTCGTTGCTTTTTGTTAATTTAACAGCACTGGGCGTGCGTCAGCTGATATACCGTATCCATATTACATATGCTGATCACGTGCTATCCAGGGTCGCAGAAGAGCACTTTATGTTGAGTGGAAACGGATTGAATTTTATCGTAGAGAAAATATTGTCCAACTTTTGACCGTTTGACCCGTTCAAGATTTATCTGTCTTCTCTAAGGTATGACAGATGGCACGCAAAAATAAACAGGAGAACAACAAATTATGACGTCACAGTCACCATTTGACGGGAGAGGCTAATTGTAAGTCAGGATGAAATACAGATTACACATCCTGATAACCAATGTTTTCAAGTATATTATTGATAGGATGGTGGAAAAAGAATTATTCCCTATGTAATGCTAGAAAAATATCAGTCCTTGTGATGAGTTGTCTAACCCTTGGTTTGAAGCAAGTGTCGGATTAGACACTTTATCGAAATTTCTCTGCCATGCCCTCATCGTAGGGGGGGACTCTTATAGCCATCAAGATGTTTCTGTCGCTTGCCAACCACATGAACTGGAAAGAAAAGCTCGACGCAGTTCCAAAGTTATTCGTTTGGTTCTTTTGTCTATGTCATGTTTATGATTATGTTTATGATTTAAAACAGCTGTGTCAGGTACGCGTCTTCAAATCTAAAATATACCGATATAGACAAAGTATCAATGATAACTCGTTAGTTCAATTAAGGATTGAATCTTGCTTCGATAATTGGAACTTGTGAAGTCTATTCTGATCGTTTGTCCCATGTTCTTGAGCTTGTGCAAGTCTACGTATTGACGTAATGTAAAAAGAAAAAAGTCCGTCATTGAAGGACCATCATACAACATGATGGTATACGTTGATAGTTCAATACAGCCAAATGATGTAGAAACAAAACACGAAACCATATTGTAAATGTCATATGTAATTTGTATTGATGAATTCATAAGAAATCAAATTTTCTGATGCATCATCGCGGGAGAATAATGTCTAGACGCGGTGCACAGGCTCAGCTGCGAGTCTTTGACATCCATCTTTTTACTAGCTCGAAGTGGAGAGCGGCTAAATTTTGAGATTCTACATCTTCTGGAATGTGATGTTGCAGTATTTGAACGTCGAATTAGACAGGAACCAGACGTGGCTTGAACGGACGAAACATTTGATATGACATTTGGATATTCGACTGTATTTCATACAAGACGGAACCACATGGATCTTCCACAGGGGTTCGTTACAAATGTCTGAAATACACATGCTATACTGATATGGGTTACAGCACACATAAACATGCATGTATACACATATGCTATACTGATATGGGTTACAGCATCCATAAACATACATTATGTGTGATGTGACCCATATCAGTTATAGCATGATATGTGTATTTCAAACATTTATACCGAACCCATGTGGAACTACGTTACTTATACAAGGCAGAATGGGTAGCTGGAGGGAGAATTTCTAGGGCAGTACAAGACTTTTCACTACCGCTAGCAACCGTGAGCTAATAGTATTTTGCTGGTTTATCGTTTTTTGGTTGTTTGCACAATTTTTGATTTTTTTGTTTAAACATGTCAATAGTTATCTCCCTTCGCAAAATCATACGCACAGGCATCGCCTCTGGAAATAGACCTGATCTCGGGACACCAGAAACTTGCTATACCCCTCAACCCCATACTTTAACTGTATGATAAAGCATGCAAGTTATTTTCATAACACTGACCTTTAAAATATACCGGCCTATCATTATCTTGATAACTCCTGGAAGCATATGCTGCGACGTATATTATTAAAAAAAAATCATGCATTATACACCCATTTGTAAGATAACTATGAACTGAAATCAATGAGTATTACTAGTAACCAAATGAATTAGTAAAACAATGTATCAATAAATATGACACAATGGAGGATTAACGAACATCCTAAGTTGATCCAAAGCAAATGAAAGATTTGATAACAATTTGACTGGTGAAATATCAGGTTTCCATTGAGTAAAACTCTTTGAGTAGTATCAAAGTTCACGCTATGGCAATTTCCTCATTACTAATTGTGAGTAGTATCAAGGTACAAAATATGACAATTTCCTCATTAAAAATTGTGAGCAGTATCAGAGTACATGATATGACAATTTCCTCGTTACTAACTGTCAGGAGTATCAGAGTACATAATATGACACTTTCCTCATACTAACTTTGAGTAGTATCAGAGAACATAATATAACACTTTCCTCATTATTAATTGTGAGTAGTATCAGAGTACATGATATGACACTTTCTCGTTACTTACTGTAAGTAGTATCAGAGTATATGATATAACAATTTCCTCGTTACTAACTTTGAGTAGTATCAGAGTACATAATATGACACTTTCCTCATACTAACTTTGAGTAGTATCAGAGTATATAATATGACACTTTCCTCACTACTAACGTTGAGTAGTATCAGAGTACATAATATAACAATTTCCTCATTACTAACGTTGAGTACTATCAGAGTACATAATATGACACATTCCTCATACTAATTGTGAGTAGTATTAGAGTACATGATATGACAATTTCCTCGTTACTAACGTTGAGGACTATCAGAGTACATAATATGACACATTCCTCATACTAATTGTGAGTAGTATTAGAGTACATAATATAACAATTTCCTCATTACTAACGTTGAGGACTATCAGAGAACATAATATGACGCATTCCTCATACTAATTGTGAGTAGTATCAGTGTACATAATATGACACTTTCCTCATACTAACTGTAAGTAGTATCAGAGTATATAATATGACACTTTCCTCATACTAACATTGAGTAGTATCAGAGTACATGATATGAAAATGTCCTCGTTACTAACTGTAAGTAGTATCAGAGTACATAATATAACAATTTCCTCGTTACTAATTGTGAGTAGTATCAGAGTACATAATATGACACTTTCCTCGTTACTAACTTTGAGTAGTATCAGAGAACATAATATGACAATTTTCTCGTTACTAACTTTGAGTAGTATCAGAGTACTTAATATGACACTTTCCTCATACTAACTTTGAATAGTATCAGAGTACATAATATGACACTCTCCTCGTTACTAACGTTGAGTAGTATCAGTGTACATAATATGACACTTCCCCCTTACTAACTCTGAGTAGTATCAGAGTACATAATATGTCAATTTCCTCATACTAACATTGAATAGTATCAGAGTACACAATATGACAATTTCCTCGTTACTAACTTTGAGTAGTATCAGAGTACTTAATATGACACTTTCCTCATACTAACTTTGAGTATTATCAGAGTACATAATATGACACTTTCCTCATACTTATTGTGAGTAGTATCAGAGTACATAATATAACAATTTCCTCGTTACTAATTGTGAGTAGTATCAGAGTACATAATATGACACTCTCCTCATTACTAACGTTGAGTAGTATCAGAGTACATAATATGACACTTTCCTCATACTAACTTTGAGTAGTATCAGAGTACATAATATGACAATTTCCTCGTTACTATTTGTGAGTAGTATCAGAGTACATAATATAACAATTTTCTCATTACTAATTGTGAGTAGTATCAGAGTACGTGATATGATAATGTCCTCGTTACTAACTGTAAGTAGTATCAGAGTACATAATATAACAATTTCCTCATTACTAATTGTGAGTAGTATCAGAGTACATGATATGACACTTTCCTCGTTACTAACTTTGAGTTAACCAGTACTCCTCTATTTGTTTAAAGTTTATAAATAAGGGGTTTATGCAACTTCCCTTCTGTATAAACATTATTTTAGACTAATTTTGACTTCCACTTCTTCGAATATACATATATCAAATGATGCAAAGGGTATACATTTTCGTTATCTCTCATTCAATTTCCCCGTTGTACAAATCTTTGTTTTCTTTTTGTCATTTATAAGCAGCCTAAAGTGAAATTATTATAAGAACATGTTCTGAAAACTGGCCACACCAGACTATCTTAGTTTTTACTGACTTGATGAATAGTTTGGGAAATAATGACGAAAATATCATAAAAGTTCGATGATCAAAATGGGATTTTATCTTACGAAGGGTCGTTATCATTATTGACATAATGTTTTATTTCGTCATTGCATATTCCAAGGATGAAGAGAAAGAACATGTATGTCGAGCAAGAAACCCTTGAATTTCGAAAAAAAAGTAACCTACCACTTAAGGATGTACTCTTCTGAGGTTTCAATCACGTTCAAGTCTCGTTTTGATCTGGTGTAATAGGTTTTTGTAATATTTAACAAATTATGATCAAGTTTATTAGCAAACACGCATCTGAAAAATATGTCAAAAAAATAGATGCCTGTTGTTTGTAGAACTTTTTTTACAAGAATTAAAAAAAATTACCAATTTGGCGGCCATTTTGAAAATGTGTATTAATGTGTATTTCTTGCGCTTCAAAAAAGGCCAAAATTTCACCTTTTTTGACACTATATTGATCACTTAAATTGTCATTGTGTCGCCATTCTTAATTGTAGCAGGTTCAATTTTGCTGTACAACTTTATAATGTTCAATATGATAAAAATAATATGCAACAAACTGGAAAATTATACATTATTGATATTTTTTTTACGTTTTTAGTGTAACTGAAGCACTTTTGATTTTTGTCCCCGAAAAAAGTCAAAAATAACACAAATGATAACGGGACAAGAAAAGAAGCACACTGACCCCCCATTTTTGTAGATGTTTTAGAAAGAGGAACACATTTTCACTTAATTCATTAAATATTAAAAAAAGTTAAATACCAGAACTTTTTATATCAAGCGTTTAATCTGTAAAAAAAAATGGTAAAAAATGAGTATTTTTTCATTAAAAAATAGGGGGTAGGGGTAACTAAAATCGGCTTTCTGAGTTAAAAGAATAAGATTAAGAAATTTTACTTCCATAATTTAAAAGAAAACAATATTTTCATCAGTTCTACAAACATTCATACATATCTGATAACACACTTGGAAGAAATTGTATGAATTTGTTCTGCAAATGGTCAAAACCCCAAAACCACCTAGAATCACCTATTGTGTTAAATTGGTATCATTGACCGATCATAGCACAAAAACGAACACACCGACATATGTATTTTTTTGCATTTTCTACTATGCCATTAATTCCTTTTTCCAAAAATCCATATAAGAAAAAAAGTTTAATACAGGAAATTTTTGACTTCCCAGAGGTGTACATCCTTAATACACGGATTAACAAAAGTTACGTCTCAAGTTCCTAATTATAATCCTTCTGTGTAAATAGTGTACTATTAAAATATTTTTAAATATGAAACTTTTTTTTAATATATAACAAGATACCCAATAAAGGTAACATGTTCTTTTGCAAAGGACATAATCTCAAAGAAAACAAATCCTACATCGACAAAAAATCGTTTTGTTATAGAATAGCTTTATAACTTAATAAAAAAATATATAAACGTTCATCAGTAATCAATTACAATCTTTTTTATAAGTAATACAAAATCGGAAAAGGAACATGGGCATGCAGGCTTTTTTTATAATTATAACAAACCCTTTGTTCATGAAATGTCTACAAGAAACATCATCTTTATACAAAAAAAAGTAATTTAGTAGGAGGAAGCAGTAGATTACTTAAATCTTACCCCTCATCATAATTATATTCACTGAGTTAAATGTAAAACAAGAATAGCCGAACACATTGAGCTTTTTTCTTCTGCTTAAAGCACAGTCCTAATTAGACACATTGTATGTAAGGAAATGAAAGCTATTGAACAATGAAGCGGTAATAAAGTTAACAATGACAAGGCTTTTGTGTTTGTGCAGCATGAGCTATAGTCATTCATGCTTAAATGTATAGTGTAAGCTTAATGGACAGGTACATGCAGAGTTACTATATTTTGAATTGCATATTATGATGTTCATGTCCAAATGCTGTTATATAAATCCGGAGTGTTTATCGGTCAATCCGGCTTTTTTTCAACATGTGTATAAGATCACATTATAGTTTCCACTATAATTTTGAGAGATTTTAAAGGTAAACACATGCAACACATCGAACATTTATCTATACATGTACATGCATAAACAAAGTGGAATACTATTACAATATTTCAGTATTACTTGCAGATTAATTGTTGCTAGCTAATTTGCATCCAGATGTTTTCCTTATGGTCCAAACTAATGTAATATTATTCATAGTTTACTATCTGATTTTGTTAGAAATGTATCTCCAGGGAGAGGGCTTGTATAGGCTTTCCCTTCAAATCTGATTGCTGTAATAAAAAAAATTAAAAAACAAAGGAAAAAAGAAAAAACACATCGGACTGAGAAAAATGGCATTAAAATTGCATGCGTCGTCATAAAAATGGACAAATTACTAACATGGACGGTAAAGTTACTAAAAAACTTACTAGTTTCACTATACTCATTAGACGTGTATATTGGATCAATTTTATCTCGAAGAATAAGTCGTTGTGTGTGAAAATCTATTGGATTATTCCTAAATCAGCTGAAGTTTGTTTCTATATCTTCAATCATGTATCAGGTTTTACAGCATTCTGTTTGCTTAAATTGTTATCAAAGACTTATTTTTCCTCAGTGATAAGTAATGGTCACTTTGATTATTTTTGAATCAACTAAAGCTATCGGTGATGCGTCAATGAACTATATTGATAAATTTGTATTTTTATGTTTAAATATGAATGGTTAAATCATTTATTGTAAGTAAACTGTGGATTTTCTTCAAAATTTAGCTTGTGCTTATTACTGTTACCTACTACCGTCTATTAAAAGGTCAGTTACTGTCTAGTATGGAGCCAATAGTTCACAGTTGTTGCTTAACAATAGACAGACACATGTAAATGAACATTCTGCTATAAAATGTTCATTGAGAACAAACGATGACGTCACAACTTGGTTTTAACCAAAGGAGAAAATTTAGTGTTTAATCTGAAGTCCAAATATTGTCGTTTGTTACAATTACAGTGCCAAAATCCATGTTTTAGAAGACTGAGGGTTTTTTGATAGATTGGGGCATGACGGTTTGTCGTACGTGTGTTACGGAACAATACAAACTCGTACGCTAGTCGTTCCCTGCAGTCAGACGGCCCTCACAATCCATCAACGTACGATCCCTTGTCATCCATAAACCTGACAAGATGTGACATAAAGTATGCTAATCTGACCGTACTGTCCAAGTAGTATATGTGGACAAATTAATATTGTATATAAAAACAATAAATCGCGTCACTATGTATTACTTCCATAGCTTGCGCAGGGTTTATCGTGTTGTACCTATTTTTCTTCGCCGCATTTAGAATCTATAGTTTTCAAAACCTCCCTATTCGTTGCCACATTGCAGAGGGTCTTGCACGTTTTGATGATCCTGATAGCTATGCTGGGTAGGCATAACCACACAAGTGGGTCGAGGAGGAGGGAATAGAAGACAAACATTCAACTTTCCACATTTTTATACCAAGGATTTTCATATGCACCTTGTGGCATTTGAAAAGTGTATAATGCCTGTTAGTCCATTCGTTTTACCAAAGCATATTATTCGAACATCGAACGATTTGCAAAACAAGATATTTCTTTGTTTTCACAATGATGATAATCTCTTTTATAACAGGGGGAAAATCTCAAAGAATGAACTGTGTTGAAAACTTATTTTCAATCCTCTTCGCGATCAAGAAAATGAAAATAACTGTTTTGATCAACGTTTGTTAATTACCTTAGCTGTATTGAAGCGAAACTGAACTAGTGCTGCCTGTGACAACCCTCATTTCAACTACTGTGTGATCGTGTTACGGGGATTTATTTGGCAGTTGAAGACGAGACGAAAGTAACCTAAAATGAGGAGACGAGATATTAGCTTCATTTCAGTCTTTTAATGGAACATCGCGTGCACTCTAAATCATTTCGGCGCTTGAATATTAGAGTTATTTCCCCTTTGATCGATAAACTCTCAAATACCGTCACCTGCGGGAGTTTCTTCCCCGCTGCCGATGTGATTCCAGCAAGCTTACCGTAGACTGCCGTAATTGCAAAAATAATCTCAGTAACGCACTACGTAGTCCTCTGTCGTACCGCTCCTTCGCACGATCAGCTGTCCTAACAGACTTTTGCCTGGCGATCTTGTGAGCTTTCTCCATCTGATCAAGCCACTTACTGATCTCCTTTCTTTCACTATCCTGTCGAGTTCTAAATAGTGCATCAACTGGTAACTATGGTGTCCGACCAAAGAGAAGGAAGAACGGCGTGAATCCCGTACTCTCGTGTCTTGTGCAGTTGTAAGCATGGGTTACTTTATTCACATGACTTTTCCAGTCTGTCTTCTCCTCTTTATCTAATGCCCTCAACATGCTTAGAATCGTCCTGTTCATCCTCTCACACTGTCCATTCCCTGCCGGATGATACGGAGTAGTTCTAGAGTGTATAATTCCACATTTCTTCTGCAACTGTTGGAACAACCGATTTTCGAATTCCCGTCCTTGGTCGTGATGAAGTCTTTCTGGGAATCCAAATCTTTGGAAGTAGTCATTGAAAAGTTTATTCGCTGCTGTGCTGGCCGATTTATTTTTCGTCGGATATGCTTGGACAAACCGTGTGAAATGATCCACAATAACAAGTAGATATTCGTACCCTCCTTTAGAACGCTCCAAGTGGACCTAGTCAATTGAAATCAGTTCAAATGGATGTGTCGTTCTGATAGGTTGTAATGCTGCCCTCGCCTGTACATGTGGTTTTCTGTCTTTAAGACACTTACACACATTTTTCACATAATGCACAATATCCTTCCTCATTTTTGGCCAATGAAACCGATCTCTAACCAACGCGACAACTCTCTCACCTCCAAGATGTCCCATCTTCTCGTGAAGTTCTCTATACACTATTTTTCTGTAATCTACTGGAACACACAGTTGTTTCACCTCTTCCTGAGTCTCAAGTTGACCAGAACGATACAACACATCTTCCTCCAAACTCAACCTGTTCCAGTCTCGTATCCATGCTCTGACTTTCGGATCTTCTTGTCTGAGGTCTTGCTTCGAAGGTTCCTTCCCCTTCTTGACCCAAGATCGAGCTTTCTTCAGGGCAGGATCAGCCTCTTGTGCTGTCGCTATTTCCTGTTTACTTAACGTCTTTATCCCTGTTCCTTGTCCTTTTGTAACTGTTTCCACGTCAACCGCTGATACTTGACACTGAATCAAACCTGTCTTGTCATCCATTTTTCTTCGTCGCCTCTATAATGGCAATGATTTCTTCTCTGCGACTGGTCTTCGTACAATCACTCACCACTTTCTCTATATCTAGCGGCATTCTAGAAAGCACGTCTGCGTCCGTGTTCAATCTTCCTGGTTTGTAATGAAGTTTGAAGTTGTAGTCCGCCAGTTCCGCCACCCATCTATGTCTGGCTGCATCAAGCTTTGCAGTTGTCAGTATGTACGTGAGAGGGTTGTTATCTGTGTAAACGTCAAAGGATCGAGCGTAGTATAAGAAGTCACGGATACGTTCTGTGACGGCCCACTTTAAAGCCAGAAATTCCAGCTTCCCACTGTGGAGATGGTAGTTTTGCTCTGCTGGAGTCAACGTTCTCGAACCGTAAGCTATTACGGCTTTTCTCCCATCATCTTGTTCTTGGTAAAGGATCGCTCCCAGACCTTCCTGCGATGCATCTGTGTGGAGTATGAATGGGCGGTCAAAGTTAGGGAACGCCATAACTTTTGAGTCAATCAACCGATCAATCAGTTCCTTTAGCACTTGCTGATGCTGAGGTTCCCACAGAATGGTCGTCTTAAAAGATTTCTGTCCCTTCTTTTGATTCGTCTTACCCTTTTCTTTAGCATCCTTCTTTGATTGTTTTCCTTCCTCGGAAGATTTCAAAAGGTCGTACAACAGCTTCGCCCTCCGACTAAAATCTGGAATATATTTTCTGTAGTATCCCAACAATCCCAGTAGTTGTCGAATCACTCCAACCGTTGCTGGTGCTTTGTCCTTCAAGGCAGTAACTGCCTGGACATCTGCTGGATCTATACGGCATCCTTTCCCAGAAACAAGCTGTCCTAGAAACCTTACCTCCCTCTGGAACATGTAGCACTTGTTTGGTTTAAGCTTGATACCCGTACTCTGTAATCGTCTCAGCACTTGACGTACATCCTCAATATGTTTATCAAATGTTCGGCTAAACACGAACACGTCATCAAGATACGGATAACATATTTCATCTCTCAAATCACTCAGCGTCTCTTCCATAAATTCCTGAAAAGCTCCAGGTGCTCCAGATAGTCCAAATGGAATTCTCAACCATTCATAAAGTCCCCATGGTGTGATAAAAGCTGTCAAGGGTTGGCAATCTAGGTCCATAAATCCCTGATGGTAGGCCTTCCCTTGGTCCAAGGTAGTGAACCACTGATTCCCACCTAAGCTATTTAACGAGTCCTGAATCCTTGGAATCGGTCTCCTTCTTTGCACAGACTTCTTGTTTAGGGCGCGATAATCGATGCACAGACGCAGGCTCAGGTTTTTCTTGCGAACACACACCATCGGACTTGAATAGGGAGACGATGATTTCTTTATCCAACCTCTGTTAACGAGGTCAATGAGGTAGTCTTTTACCTCCCGGTAGAGAGGTGGTGGGACTGACCCGTACGTCCTCCGCACTGGTTCTCTGTCTATCAACTCTATATTTAATTTCAGACCTGGAGCTTCTCAAACATCACTGTCATTTTTGGAGAACGCCTTGCACTCTTCTCTCAACATCTGTTGTATACGCCGTCTCTGTTCTGGGTTAAAGGCCGATTCATCAATTTCCGCTTTTGGATCCCACTGCTCCGCATGATCCTCCATAGCTTGAAGTGGGGGTTGGCGACTGGCCTCCCTCACCTATTACCTTGCCTATGTTAAACACTTGACCTTTGTCTACCTTTTCTTGGTGTCCCTTTGCCATAGATTCCAACTCACCTTGTTCTGGACTTCTCAAAGTCATCAATGATTGTACCGCTGTAAGATTGCCTAAATACTTACCTTTCCCAAGCCTAACATTTTGGTTAGAGATATTTCTTACCGACACTCGGACTGACGAAGTCGAACCTTCCTTCAACTCCACAAGAGTGTCCTCAATCTTCAGAATTTCATCTAAACTTTGTCCTAGACTGCTCGGCGAAACCATAGCTATCAGACCACCCTTACCTGCGCCTGCATGGGCGATACATTTTACCATTACGGTTGATTGCTTTGGAATTGTGACCACTTCACCTAATTTCAATTTGCTAATTATACCTGTGGTCTCCTGGTTGAGCACCTCTTTCACAGCATTTACCGTGTGAACACCTTTGCCCGGAAAAAGAGTCTTAAAATGTTCACATGTATGGAGACGAGCAATTACATTATACCCTAATATGGGTTGATCAACCTTACACTCGGGCTTCGTCACTAGGAAGGGCACCTGTACATCTATATCCCCTACCTTGACCGATAACTCCACCCATCCCTTGTGCGGTATATCTTCCCCACTAGCGGACTTAAGTACCAGCTCTCTCTCTCAAACATCTCATTTATTTCTCGCACTCTTTTCTCAATGCCCTTTTCTCTCAACCATTCCTCATCAACTAAACTGACCTGGGCGCCTGTGTCCCACAACACATCTTGATGTTTACCCTCCATCACCAAATCTACTACACACTTCTCCCCGACTAGCTTAACTAGTCTTTGTTTAGATTTTGGTGTGATAAATACATGTCCCTTTAGGTCACTAATGTCTCTGGTAGCTATTGGGGTATTGCCATTGTCCTGCTGGGTCACCATAATTTCCCCTTTCACAACAGTGACCCGTCCTAGTTTTCCGACTGACGGTTATTACAGTCTCTCCTTAATGATCTCCGCTGCCATATTTATAGCAGTGATGACATCTAGGTCCCTGCCCTGTGTTCTGACACGCTTTACAACCACGTTTTGGTTGTTGACGGGGTTGGTTGTCACTGTAAGTCGGGCTGTTTCTCGGTCCATTGTTGTGATTTCCACTGGCATTGGTGATGTTACCTTGTAAAGTCTTTAACTGTTTCACCTCTACACGCAACGCCTGTAATTCCTTTAAAACATTATCAGACACCCCGGCACTAGAGCTGACAACCTTGACATCCACTCTACAAATCTTGCCCTGCCTCTCTGCATTGCGCTTTGTAATGTCGTTGATCGCTTTCAACAGCGTCTCATCCTCCATGGACGTTACGAGTGCCTGATGTATCTCTAGTTTTATGTCGTCGTCCCTAACCCCTGTTGACACTGCCTGTCTGAATTGGTTACCGACGAGCGTAGCGTCGTAGTGATTACCACCATCCTCCCTTGAGGCAAACATGATTTTTTGTCTCAACTCGAGCGCCCTGAACACAAAGTCTTGTACCGTTTCCTTTGGAGCCTGAACCAGAGTACACAAGTCTTGATACAGTTCTGTTGCCGTTTTCTCCTTATAAAAGGTGCGGATAATTGTCTGTAACGTGGGTAGTGTGAGGTTATGTCTACCCTCCAAATAGCCTCGAACCCTGGCTGTGGGGTTGATCGCCTGTAACACACTACTGATGATTTCTGTCTCTGTGTGTCCTTTTTCTTCAGCCACTGATATTTGGCGAAGAAATGACATGTAGCCAATACTTCCCTCACTGCCCCCGATTTGCCCATGGATTTTTAAGTCCTTCCTCCAAGACCCTTTCGTAGTCTTGGAAGTCAGTGTGGGCACTGAATTCTCTGTTGCGTCAATCTCCGACTCGCATAAGCAGCTATATGTAAAGTCCAAAAGCATGATGCCCTCGTTTTTTTCTTGACGCTTTCCTCTAGTCTCCCCTCAATCGCGGCTAATGCGGCCTCTTGGGTCAAAATTTCCATATCAATTCCGTCGCCTTCCTTCTTTGAGCTCCACCCCCTTAAAAAGGACTTTTACCACGGCCAGGTCCGCCTGGTAAAGTTTTCGACGAATTGCCGTTATGAGTTTTTGTCGACGCGTTACCGGATCCATGATTGTCTTCTCTCTACGTCATCAGTGTCCACCAAACTAATCCCGGACAAGCCCCCAAATGTTACGGGGATTTATTTGGCAGTTGAAGACGAGACGAAAGTAACCTAAAATGAGGAGACGAGAGATTAGCTTCATTTCAGTCTTTTAATGGAACATCGCGGGCACTCTAAATCATTTCGGCGCTTGAATATTAGAGTTATTTCCCCTTTGATCGATAAACTCTCAAATACCGTCACCTGCGGGAGTTGCTTCCCCGCTGCCGATGTGATTCCAGCAAGCTTACCGTAGGCTGCCGTAATTGCAAAAAAATATGCCCCCTTCCATTTTAAAGAAAATGTGCTCGTAACATTCGCTTGACCAGGGAACACCTGCACTGTGTTATAAATAGTACTGTGTTATAGAGTGATACTTAGAAAAAGGGAGGGATGAATGTAGCAGAACTGGAACGGCTCGATTGCCGACGACCAGGTACACATGTAGCTCAATTGGTTAAAGCTCCGTCTAGAATTCGGATGTTTCGCGTTTGAATCCCGGTCTGGTCTTGTATTTTCTTAATTAGTTTGGTTTTCAAAATTGAATGTTTCAGAGTCAAAAAACTGTCAAACTCGGTCTCTTTACGAATTGTAAACAATGCGTACAGAAAGTTTCCCATAATAAGGAACTAGTATCGGGTTTTTTCTTGAGCTTTTTTCCGAGAGGTTACATACAAGATCAACCTAGATATGTATGCATAGTTGCCGGTAGCATATAACTAGAGACACTGTATTGTCTGTAAAATCTTACAGGCGGCTCCAGTTGTAGAAAGTACATTATTAGTTTGACTATGAAGAAATAAGCAAATTATATGTACACTTTTTCGAGAATTCGTGTAAAGATTGAGAGGGTCCATGATCCGATCTTGTCCAGTTGTCAAACAATAATAATGTATAGTAACAAGATCAGTGGGGAAATCATTACCCAGGGGGTGCATATTGCTTCTGTCCAGAATGATTGAAACTACGTTAAATTATAATCTAAGATAAATTATTTTTAATCCTTTATAAAGTCGTAGTTGTTTGTTTGGGTTTAATGTCCTCGCAAACACTAAGGTCTTATAGGACGACTGCCTAAGATGACACCGCCGACAAGAGAGAATGTAGGCAAGTGAAAGAGGAAAAGATGTGTAAATGCCAAATGTTGTAACGGGGGCAGTGGATCAATGCTTGCTTCTTCAGTCCACATTAGTAGAAAACACAAAAGTAAACTGCATATTGGGCAAGGGTCTAAGATTACATTCAGTGGGATTTTGTTGGCCTATTCTTTTTTCGAAGCTGCAGTGGCTCATTCAGGAAGTGACGTAGCTCACATATTACAACCATGGCGCTCCCGATAAATCACAGGCATGAGGCAAAAATTAAAATTTACGCTAATCACTGATTAAGCTAATCACCTTTTGAACAACTGGGCCCAGAGTGAGCGTTATGCTCATTTAAGCAACTTGCATTTTTAGATATAAAGCTTGTAAATGCCTGAAAGTTTATTAAAGTACATTTTTAATAAATTAAATTTATTTTACAACAATGATGAAGCAAGTTCTTTCAGGTTATATTTATCACTCTTGTTGGTGCGGATGTTAGCGTGTAGAGGGTTTTTATGCTGGAGGAAACCGGAGTACCTGGAGAAAATCCATGTGATTGGCCAGGTGACCCCATAACTGTTCACGACCGATCGGGGAATCGAACCCCAGCCACCTTAGTTAAAGACGAGTGCGTTATCCACTACGACACCTGACCATCCTATTACTTTCGTGTTTAGCGAGTAGAAATGCCATTTCCGTTAAGATATATTCAAATAAGGGACGAATTCGAAGTCAGAATGGCAGAAACATCTTGTGTAATTTTGATGAACATAAATAAATGGCTGCATTCATGATTTTGAAAAAAAAAGATTTAGAATCATAGAAATACTTCTCAGTCAAAACTGCACGGAATGAGGTTTTCATCATAAGAGCTTTGGCTCAGTGTGTTTGACATTTCTAGTAAATAGTAGTGCAAAAAATGTCATGTATACATTTTTACCATTTGTTTATGTTATTTTAAGAAGTTGTTTCTGTTATGTTACGAAGTTAGTTGAAGAAATTTGTATATCGTTCAAATATAAGTTAGATATTTCCCTGTGCAATTATTCCAATGCAACGATTTTGACATTCTGGGTTTAGTTAGTCGTAATCTACTCGGTAGATTTTCCGATCCTCAATTTTTGAAAAGAGTTAGATATTACGTTTCAGTTGGTAAAATATATATGATTTTCATTATTTTCTAGGTCCCACCGAAGATAAAAAGTATCTCCCACGATAATTTCAACAGACTATTTTCTGTGATAAAATAAATATTTGTCATCGTATTTTTGTTTATGACTAGAGAAAAGATCAATTCTGTTGAAATTAGTATAATATAGATAAATTTGGGCTATTTGATTACTATAATCACGGACTTAGATAACAAATCTAATCTAATCTAATTCCGTGCTATAATGTACCTATAAGAATTTGACTGAAGCACTTAGATCCTATCCGATCCGATGTAAGAGTGTTTGCCTTATATTTTCAATATAGTTTAATGCATTTGCTACACTTGTCGATTCTTAATATGTCATGCTTAAATTTAGTATATTTGGATAATGTTATGCATTCGGTGCTCGAAGGGAGGCAACTCGTGTTGTCTTACTTTCTTATACCATCAAATTACTGAAATCATTTAATCCCCTTCTCCTTCTAACTTCTTTTTATGCTTCTTATTAAAGTGAACTCGAATCGAAAGAATCGCATATATTTCAGAATATGTGTATTTTTAACACAATGCCTGCGTTATTTTACTACCTGAAATTCTTTCCGTTTATTTATTAACCGTAATATAGTCAAATCGGAAGTTAACCCCACATCCGGGCGACCGCCATCTTGCTGTGAGTTGCAGAGATTGCGGAAGAGAAACCTGCATGAACAACTTACATTATGTGACTAGTGTGGTCCTATCGTTATAACACCGACTTAAATGCATTTGAACAATGGCGCCAATTTTTTCGTAGATGTAATTCCAATAGAAGAGATTTGGACAAGTTCTCCAAAAGTGAGGCACGGGTGTTTTGGGGTGTGGGTTTCAGGCATAGCGGGGGACGATTGTGACCATAGGGTGGTCGAGACATTGTAATCATGAGTACGAGTTCTGCTACAGGCCGCCGGCGTTCTGCCAACAGGCAGTATTCCGCAGAAGAACAGGCTCTCAATCAAATTTCAAAGGAAGTAAGTACAATAATGACACCCCTTCAGATTATCTCCCTGAGGTTTCTCATCCCGAGTTGATAATGACAGAGTTGACCAACCTGTTTATATTTTCGTTTGTGTTACAGTTGCATACACCACGCTATTTCTCGACATGCGATAACTCGTATGTATGTCTTTTAATAATTGTTATCACATATCATTGGTTTGCTAACCGAACAACTAATACCCCTCAAAGAATCAATACCATTATATCCCAGACAGGGTGATGCGCTCATAAATATTTCCTGTTTAATGAGACGATAAGTCCTGTACATTGTCACTGTACCACGTCGATAATTAACCAGTTCTTGATTAAAACTTGATATTTGCTTTTCGAGTAGTGAATATGTATATAATAGATCTACTTATATTATCTCTATAAATGTGAAACACAAGTGAAAGAAACATCACAACTAAATACATATATCCCAAATCTGACTGGTGACTCCTGTGTGGCCCAACTTGCCATTCATCTATAACATAATCGTCGACTGGGTGTTGACACCAAACCCTCAGTTATAGTATGATTAACATGGGTCGGTCATTTGTCATCATTATGTAGGCAAACACAACAGAAGCATTGCCTTATTGTGCTAGATCTAGACAAAACTACCATCTCAGTAAAGAATAGCCAAAGGGCAATTATAGGTGTGTCATTACATAATTATGTTACTGTCATTTATCATAGAGAAAACACTCATCTGTACATTGAGCTAATGAAACAAATGACCATTAAATACAGGCTGCTTCCCTAAGCAAAGTGCTGTATTTTCCAATTGGAAGAAAAAAGTTGAAAAACATCTCCCCAATTTTAGTGAAAATAATGCTACATTTTATCAATTTATTCATATAGGATCAGGCTGTTCTAAAATTTAAGTAGAAAAAATCCCTGGGGTCACATTAATCTACTTCATGTATTTTGCATTTGCATCTTGAATCCAATAGTGTATACTCGTAGAATCCAGGTGTATATGTAGGACTCACAGAATTTCTGGAATTAAAAAAAAAGAAAGAAGTAAATGTAGATTGGTCACTGCGCATATTCATTAACATGTACACGTATACAGAACTCAAGTGTAATGTAGTGACCTAAAAGTGATCATGATCTGTCCATTGCTATTAAAGGCAGAAGACTAGAGAAAACTTTCCTGTGGCTTTTAACAAATGTTTTCGTAAATAGCAATAGTAAGTTGAAACCCAAGTCATCACAAACATTGTTTCAAGTAAATATCATGTTCATTCAAATTGATTTAACATCAAAAATTTGAATTACAAATGTCATAAGAAATGCAAGAAATTGTTTCCATGTCTATATGACTACAACAATTCTGAAATGCTTGCCAACTTTTATTTCATTAAATTATTATCATTATCATGCACATAAGGGAGTATATATCATGTAATGATATACATACAATATTAATTGAAATACTTATAGTTCACTGACACCTATATTTTCGGTAAATTATTGGATAAATGCATGTGATTTGTTTCTTGGTTTTCAAAGGTTATATATATGTCACTGACCCTTAAGATTTTCGTCTTACAGAAAGCCAAGGGAATGGGCATATATATATATACACATATTTTGATGAATATTACCCCCTGCAAATAAAACATTTTGCTTTTATGATAGCCAAAGTTTCTGTATATGTCCAGGTCAAGTATATGTTAAAATGTAATTAAAAAATTTCATTTATTATATTTCATTTATATTTGACCTGATACTGAGCTTTTGAAATACAAGAATGACTCTTGTGTGTCAGAATATATAATTTGATCATATGTATATGACACACAGTGTACAAAATGGCAGTTAACACAGATTTCTTATCTCATTAACACTGCCTAAGAAATTGTGGCTTTAAAATTGTATTTCCCCATATATATGTCTGTTCTTTATTGTTTGTACTTAATAAGTCATCTTTCACCAATGTACTTCTCCCCACTTATTAGAACTACTGTTGCATTTGACTCCAGCCTTGCAACACAAAAAAATCTTCGTCATTTCACGACCAAGTGCTAATATACTCTTCATGCCTATACAAATTGTACATGTTTTTCTGGAGCAGTTGACTCCCATTTTGATACAAATGTTATGTTTCCGGACCAGTTGTGGACTGGCTATTATATGAGTCAGTCTGATAATGCAAGATGGAATTAACGCTTGGCCTATGATAGACTTCTTCACAAGAATGGCTGCAGACTCTTATCATGATTGACTGCAACAATTTTGTCTTCTCGAAAATGGTTGCAGTGGTTAAAAATTGTTGGAGCAGTTAGTTTCTTAATCAGCTACACAGGTTTGAATTCCATTAGGCATGAGGTCCCAGCTAGCCTACATGTTGTCATTATTATTATTATTTTTCTACAGAAAAAAAAACTGGTAAAATCGTAAGCCTCCTATCTGATGAGATGTTTCCTTTTTCCCCCCTTACAGTTGCAAAAGTTGACTATGCATACATTGTGAAACTTGTGATCATGTTTCGCATGGCATATATAGCTTTTCCTTAACAACTAAAAGATCTTGGTCATGATATTTAATTTGGCAAGTACTTGGGTATATGTAAAAGTACATGTACAGTTTGTAATGTAGACCGGCTGTGAAAATCTTTCTATAAATTTATTTATGTTGAGGTACGTAGCTGCACTTGGTCAAATGTCAACTTTAAGTACTGACTTTAATGGCTAAAACATCTTTATATTTGGCAGCTATAGCTATGGCTGTTATATTGGAATCCCGGATCGAGTGCTACATGCAAAAGTTTCCAAATCTAAATGATCTTAACCTATACTTTACTTTTAGTTTCGAGTTCATAGGTGCTAAAATTTGGTATTTTTTTACTGTAAACTTCTTTAAGAGTCTGCTTACACAGATGGATATAAAAGGAGTTGTGTACATATAATTAGTTTTCTCACAGTATTGGTCCCGTGGAGTGTCATAGGCCCTCTTGACCTCTTGTTTATATTTTTAGCCCACCATCATCTGATGGTGGGCTATTCAAATCACCCTGCGTCCGTGGTCCGTCTTTTAACAATTCTTGTTATCGGTATTTCTCAAGAAGTACCAGAGGGATCTTTCTCAAATTTTATATGTAGGTTCCCCTTGGTCCTAAGCTAGTCAGGGCATTTTTTGAGAGTGATCGGATAAAGAACATGGCCGACAGGCAGCCATTTTTGATTTTGATATAGAAAGTTTGTTATCACTATTTCTTGGGAAGTATCAGAGGGATTTTTCTCAAATTTTATATGTAGGTTCCCCCTTGGATTTAAGCTGTGCAGGGCATTTTTTGAGACTGATCGGTAAACAACAAGGTCGACAAGCATCCATCTTTGAGTTTGATATAGAAAGTTTGTTATCACTATTTCTCGGGAAGTATCAGAGGGATCTTTCTCAAATTTTATATGTAGGTTCCCCTTAGTCCTTAGCAGTGCAGGGCAACTTTTGAGACTGATCGGATAAACAACATGACAGACAGGCAGCCGTCTTGGATTTTGATAGTGAAAGTTTGTTATTGCTATTTCTCAAGAAGTACTTCAGGGATCTTTCTTCCCAAATTTTATATGTAGGGTCCCTCTGGTCCTAGCTGTGCAGGGCAATTTCAGAGACTGATCGGATAAACAACATGGCCGACAGGCAGCCATCTTGGATTTTGATAGTGAACGTTTGTTATCGCTATTTCTGGGGAAGTACGGGAGGGATCTTGCTCAAATTTTATGTGTAGGTTCCCCTTGAGATCTCGTTGTGCATGTTATATTTTGAGACTGATCATAAAAACAAAATGAATTAAAAGAAGAAATAAACAGATCTTTCTCATATTGCAATGATCGATTCTATTTCTTTCACTTAATTTAAGTACTGTACTAGTAAATATGTGAAATGACAAACTCACTTTGAAGGTTGGCTTTCATACACATCAGTATTAAGTTTAGATCAAAAGTTACCTCAAGGTGCATTTACTGTTAACATGACTCGATCAAACAGATTAGAGGAAAGAAGAGAAAAGATCGAACTGACCCAGAACTATTGAAGATGGTACAAAGGTGGGCGCCAAGATCCCTCTGGGATCTCTTGTTAATTAATATAGTTAAGTGTCAAATGCAAGAGTGTCAGGACATATAAATGCCTGACATGTTAATATTGTAAACCTTACGATACACTCTTTTACCATTAGCACATTAAGTGTGCTCTCTCTCCTATGGTGTATGTTTTATATATCAGTATGACTTTTAGGTGAAAATCTTGTGATGGAGTACTATATAATATCCAATATCAGTCTATAGGCCTGACCTTGACCAGCTGCTGGCCATGGACTAGGATAGAGTACTCCAGACTATATATATATGTCTAGGGTAGTGAAGGAAAAATAGTATGTATTATCATTGTTTTAAAAAATAAACAGCCCTCCCGACCTCCCATACAATCATTGCTAACTCTTTATGATTAATTCTCCTGATATAATTCCTGTCTTACATTTGACATATATAAAGAAAGAAAAACAGATGATCTCGGTCTCTTTGTTGATATTAGCTGGGACATTTTATTTTAGCCTAGCACTGACATTTCAGTAGCAGGTGTATGTGTACATACATATATATGTAGCAAGTACAGAGACTAAAGGTTGGAGCTTATATATGAAGGCCAGTTTGTTTGGGACTGTACATATGTACAGGTTCATTAGCCCAATTACTGTAGGTTTTGACTGGGGGAACAGCCTTGGGGTTGTGTGGTAGGGTGATATATATCGGAGCCAAGTGGAGCGTGTGATGGTAGACACATTGGAGCAAGATCTCTTAACCAGAAAAGTCCATCTCTATTTGTCATACCTAATTGAAAAAAATGTGGCAGATTTTATACCAGATGTACATGGAATTAAGAAAAGTTCCCGTATATAATTGTAGTTGAATATATGAAGCACGTTAGATTTCATTAGTGCATTGTACATGTGTGACGATTAATATAACTGCATATTGAAATGCATATCATCAATTGATGATAATATAATGAATTATATATATAATTAGATTTCACAAAAGAACAAATATAACCATTTATAAATTAAAAGTCTTAAATTGTGTCTTTAAATTTTAACACATCTTCCCCGTATTTACATGTCTAGATGTACAACACAAAATGGTTTGGAATATTAATACTAAAAATATTATGCTGCAGATTATTTTTTAGTTTAATGTGGAGTTATATTGGTTAGCACCCTATCAACAGCTAAGGTCATTTAAGGACGTCTTATCGATCAGTCTGGCCAGTTATAAATTAGTTGGTAAAATGGTAAAATCTATATTGTCACATTTTACTTTTCACAGAGGAAATTAAATATGTACATGTATATTTTGTGCGTCATACTTGATCATGAATTCACTTTTATTATTATTGAGCTGAAAAGTGTCAAAGTATCAAGTTTCAAGTAAAGACCCATATAGTAATACCCAATGTTTAACAGTACGGTTTCTGTGTCTGAGAGAAAGAGAAATTATATAATTAGCTATATGCTGAGTTCAATCTTTATGGGTGTGGGAAGTAATTAATATTACCAACCCTACTTTTGGGAGCTATGAAACAGAAAACACCTACCATAAAAGCCCATGTAATTGCGCTGGTACATTAATTTGTGGGATAAAATGCTAAAAAATAATTATAACCATAACCTTCTACTGGAATATTTTGCGCCTCATTTTTTCCCCCCTCAAAAATGATGCCAGAATGCCAAAAAATGAAATATGACCCTAATTATAATATTCTATTCTGTTCTTATTATAAATGTATCATAGAAATTGTAATACATCTTAGTACAGTATTGAAATTATTTTTACATTCCTAAATGCGCCAACTTGAAGAAAAACTCCGATAAAATATACAACTTAGGTAGGAATGTACATGTCCCATCAGGTGATCTGGTGTTTAGCCCAGGGTTAAATTTTATGACTTCTAACACATCTGGTTCATTTGTTGAAACTGTGTCGGTGAAAGTCCTAAGGTAAATCTTCTCCTGGCTTTGGTGAGTCTGATAAACTGTGATTATAAGGTCTAATAACATTACATATATAGGTTGTGGGCCAAGGGAATGTGTAATTGTATTAGATGTAATTTTGAGATTTCTACCTCTCATCTGACAGCACTACTTTATTACGGATAGATGTTGACTCTTCTTTCACTTGAGGTAATGAAGCTAGATAAGCTATCCAATTTATGACATAGTTGGGAGATTCGTGTAAACACACCAGCACTGTACATCATACACACTCAGACTTGTTGGCTTGTCACCGCACATGTTTTGTATCTAACTTTTTTCTATATTACATTAAATATGTTCACCTGGTCCAAGGACGGGTGGCCATGGGTGTATATGTTCCCCAGGTATGCTGTGGTCCTCTATATCCTCATCAGTCAGCGTTTCTTTTAACTCATTCACCCCTGAAGACACATTTGAACAAAGGTTGGCATATATATATAGTTCATACTGAAATTTTAGGGGTGAATGAGATAATATGATATGATACTATAGCTACCAGTAGTCAATAATTGCAAAATGGTTCTGGATTAAATCTGGTCTTGAATATTGTTATGACAACAGAATCAATGTTAATATGTACAGTATATAGGAGGGTATAGTCTAACCAGCAACGTTAACGTCCTTTTGGATATAATGCTGAATATTGGTGAAAAGGATCTTAAGAAAGATACCATGCATGCCATCAAGTGTTTTAATTGCATGTGAATCAACCTCAGAAATTGTGTGACTGGACATGCACAACAGCAGTAAGATAATACACTTTGATATTTGTTAACTTTTAGGGATCAGCTAAAAGTACATGAAATTGTAATTTTTGTTTTGAATATATGAAGACTCGACGTGTGATGTACATGTGCTGCATTGGGGCATTTAATTTATTCACAGTGATCTTAATTTTAAATGTTAAAAATTGCCCTCTAGAGCTAGTGCAGGTAAAATTGTGGTGCACATGACTGGCCTGGTACAAATGTTATACAGTATGTATATAACTTCTACCCATAAAACAACAAAATATGACCAAAAATCTGCCACTGAAGACCATGTACATTCTACAGAAATGGTTTTAGCTGCATTTATATAGCTAGTAGCTACTGGTAAACCAGCAGTACCAGAGGAAGTGTAAATAAATAAAGGCTAAAGCTAGCTCTCTCCAGCCAACAGAACATGTGGTAGATCGCTAACCATTTCCCAGGGGTGTCCCGTAGTATATGTTATTGTTCATCGTGTGTCGCTCATTAACAATTGATTTACAGGTTTAACACTGACCTGGCTAGACTCTACTTATATATGTCAGTATCCGGTTCACCTCCAATGTTTTTTGAATTACAATGTGTTACCTCTAACATCTTTATGCATATATGCCGCCTTAACTATGACTCAGAAGCTGCTTAACAAGTCCAATACATGGCACGGGGTGGAACACTGTGGTGCTGCAGGGATACATGTACATCTGCAATCATTAATGGTCATCAAGTAGATTTTTGGAATTCTTCCTTTCTGTATAAAGTAACTCAGCTCTAGATTTAACTTATTGTCAGAATAAAAGGAAAGATGGAGCAGGAAAATCTAGGTTCTATAGTTTATTTACAGTTTACATGTTTTGGTTGGCTAGTCCCTCATCATAATTGTCAGCATATGTTCTGACTGATTTATGGGTGTACGCGTATATATATGCATTTATGTAAATCATATAGTGACATTTATTTGAGTGTGATGGCAAATTACAATGAACTTCTTGATCATGATGAATTGCCCCATCATCACTGGTCACTGTTTACATACGACCTTGACCCCATTTTCAAATGCTACTATTGCCATAGGTACATAACTCTTCATATGACAATTGATCACAACATTATAAATTACCTGTAAAGAAGCTTAGATGCAAAATTTGACATGAGGAGCCTTACTTGAAAACATGTGGCATTGTGTGATGTAAAAAATAGTCTCGTCACATGCAAATCTACAATTTAGTTTCATCACTATGATACTAACATATAAAGCACAAATTAAAATCACTAATAAAGCAAACACATGTTCAATTAGG
The DNA here is from genome assembly GCF_002113885.1 of Mizuhopecten yessoensis. Classification (NCBI taxonomy): domain Eukaryota; kingdom Metazoa; phylum Mollusca; class Bivalvia; order Pectinida; family Pectinidae; genus Mizuhopecten; species Mizuhopecten yessoensis. Next base: position 668,220 of record NW_018407840.1, read on the forward strand.
GTTGCAAAAAAACATTGTAATTAAGAGGAGTATAATTAGTTCCATGATCTTTGTGTTGTGTTTTTATGACATGATATATATATATACACTTTTCGGAGTAGGCTTGATTTGATCATAACATCTTCTATATATATATATACATTTGGCTGTCTTTAGCCGAGGGGACTATTGGTTTCATACAATAGCTATATTTTCAATTATAGTATATCAGTTCTATCTTCTTGTAATATGATGTACATGTAACTGTTCTGTTTCACTGCAGTGTCTTGATAAAGGAGCGGATCGCTCCGAAAATTTGACAACCTTAACTTGTCCACACTGTTGGAATAACTTCTTTGCCCCATCTATGTATATCATTGATATAAATGTTCTTGTAATCTTTTTTCCAGTCTAACAGGAAGTTGAAAGATTCTATCAAGATAAGAGAGAAGATCACATGCCTTGTAAATGAAAACAGCTATATATATATGTCAATAGGTGGTTTATGTTGAAGCATCTTCTTCAATTTCACGTGGTGTAAGATTTAATCACACGTAGGTAACCTGTCGGCGAAAACATATTGAGCACACACTGTAGTTACATTAGTCGAGTATTCACGTACCGAGAACTGAACTTGAACCATGTGATTAAACTACACACATTGAGTGTTGTATGTAAATTTAAAGGATGATAAAATTTGAATGCAGATACCACTAATATCAACGGAATTGGACCTGATATCTATATTGGTATGTCTATATGTATTTTGGCTGTGTGCATTATCTATATAGCTGTTAGCTTGATATCAATATAAATATACAGACAGTATGTTACCCACAGTGACAGGAAATCTAGCAATCGGTCATGAACAGCAGGTACCCGGTATATTCATCTTAATGCTTCACCCATGTACAGTCTATAAAACCTGTTTTTATTGCCTCCCAACAAAATATGTGTTTTCGAGTCCTATAGACATAAGCTATAGGTCCATGTTATATTAACTCATCCATGAATAATAAGAAAGGACTGTCATCATGAATTAAATACCAGTATATACAAAGCTTAATTTTGTGTCTGAATTGAAAATTTAAAAAATTCCTTAAAATTGTTGAAACAACATGATTTTCTAAGGCTAACATGCAGGTATATATGTTTGTTATACGATATCTTGAATGCCTGCAGTTCCATATCAGAAGAGGCATTTCAGGTAACTTCAGTAAAGGTCAAAGTCACTAAGAGGATGCTATTAAAAAATCTTAGGTGTTATATATATGCACACCCCTACAAATGCCTTCATCTCACAGTGAATACTCAAAACTTTATAAAATGTTTGATATCGCAGTATGTTGCGAGTCCAAGTATCTAGGTAACTTAGATTTCAGTAGTCAGTCAAGGTCAACACTGTTACTATTTTTAGGGAACTCTGACAAATTGATTTTCCAATGCATACATGTAAACTTCATTCAAGTGTTAAGTTTAGCAGTACCCTGTCTGAGGGCTGGAAATGACTATATATAATTGTCATGAACGTTATATAAAACAATAATGTTTGAAATTTCGTATTAAAGCACTAGTCTGATGTGAAATTTTGAAAAATGTACTAGCCTATCTTTTATTTTCATTATACAATGATGAGGCAAAAAAATCTACATGTATATATACAAATGTACATACTGTCTAAGTTGTGAATGTGCTTGAGAAAGATCCTAGATGTTAAAACAAACACACAATATAGCTACTCGGATCCTGGCTAGTAAAAAACTAACAATTCCTGTATAAGTTATCACTTCCAAGCTTTCGCAGTAATCATACAGGTCCGGAACTAATTGCAGACAAAGACATGTTCCACCACTACATAATAGCACTGAAAACATGATTTATTAAGACTTCTGACAACAGCTATTTGTACATCCTGAACACATCATACTTTTTAGCCTCCAGCTCCAGACACTTAATTATCAAGTAGTAGCTATATATATAAATATCTGAAGATAGATCTTAGTACTTTTGTAGGTTTTTAGCTCACCTGGCCCGAAGGGCCATGTGAGCCTTCAGGCCAGGTAAGCTAATATGCCGTACTGCGGCGTCCATCTTTCGTCTTCCTTCCGTCAACTTTTTCCTTCAAACGACTTCATCTGTAGAACTGGAGGACCTAGGGTCATGATGTTTGGCCAGCAGATACCTGGGATGGAGTGCTATAAAGTTTCCTCATTAAAATGACCTTGACCTATTTTCAAGGTCACATGGGTCAAAAATTCAAACAACAATATCCTAAGAACCATTTGGACTAGAGTCATGATATTTGAGTATGTTATGTAGACCAGCAGTGTGAATCTTTTTCTTATTCACAGTAATGAGGTTTAAGGTCAACTTTAAGTGCTAGTTGAGGGTGAAAAGTCAACATGGGTTAAAAACTTTAACAATCTTCTTCTCGGGTTCCATAAGGTCCAGGTTCATGATATTTGGCTAGAAGGTACCAGGGATAGAGTGCTATAAAGTTTCCTCTTTAAATTGACCTTGACCCTCAAGGTCACAGGAGTCAAAAATGTAAAAGAAAAACACTTCAAACGACGATATCCTTAGAAGCATTTGGTCTAGAGTCATGTTACACAGGTATGTTATGTAGACCAGCAGTGCAAATCTTTTTCTTAATTACATTAATGAGGTCAAATGTCAACTTAAAGTGCTAGCCGGAGTCGAATGTCAACGTGGGTTAAAAGCTTTAAAATTACTTTTTCAAATTTCAAACAACAACACCTTGAGAAGCGTTTAAGAGATGTTAAAATGGCTTGTGTTCTAGTTACCAAATTTGGTCTGAAGTTACCTATATGTCAGTTTCATGTAACAAAAGAAACATGTGAGCGATACAGGCCCTCTGGGCCTCTAGTTATTTTTATTTTATGTATGTACCTTGCATAGTTGTTAATGTAGAGTCTAATCTGTGTAAATCAACAAACCAGGCTGCAAAGTATATACATAACAAGGTGATGTGACATTAAATGCACTTGTACATGCATGTACATAATTTTGTATGTTTTTTTTTTAAATTGTATAAGATAATATATCATGTATTGTAAATACATCTAGGTATCCTCGGGTTACCGGTTTCCGCGCACTTAAGAAGCATTCGCGATTTCCTGCTCATATCGGCAGAACACTGTTGAAATTACGGAAGACTGTCATAAACATGTATACAATCTACTAAAGGAAACAAAAAACTAGCAATATAAAACTGTATTTTAAAAAAAACCCAGAACAAACAATTTTTAGCAAATTTCTCCCGTCGGAAGAAGCCGTCATATGTTTCTGTGTGTCTATTTTGATTTAGAGTTCAAAGAAAGATAACTTGAATACACTAAAAAGAAATTCTCTACAGTGACCTGCAAGAACAAAAGCTTCGTTTGGAATAAAAATATATCTTTGATCGTCAAATTGATTATCAAAACAACTTTTTTTTAAATTTCACCTTTTTCATTTATTTTTCAAGATGTCAAATTGAACGAATTCATGTATTTTTTTTTAGAATATTTATTATATTTATTTAGTTATGATATAGAATCTGTTATTATGGGGTTTTTTCTGCAGTTTTATATCGGTTTTGGTTGATGGTAAGTTATTTCTTATTTTGTTCTGTTTAAAATTGGTGAAAATTGGAGGTTCATTGCATTACAAGTTTTACGTTTCATTGAAAACACTGTTTATCGATATAAGAATGTCTCCTTGGCTCTTCGGAAGAGGAAAAAATTAACGAGGAGATGTGGCCTCATTTGCATACGACATTTTCGTACGTTTGTCAGACTACAAAAAAGACTGGTTCATGAATGAAATATATATTAACGTTTTTTCAGGTACGGGTTCATTTTGAGCAAGATAAAAAGAGCATTTAGCAAAACTGCATATTTATGCGTGTTTATTAATCAGTGATTAAATCTTATGTTTTCCGGACGAACTTCCGGTATTTTTTTTGTCAGTTTACAGACGATGGCCAAACGTCTAAAATATCCTTGTGTTTTGTCCAGCAGGTCACGTAGTTACGGGATATAGCTTGATAAAATGGCTGCGCGGAAATACATAACGCGCGGAAACTGGTGTCTAGAAGATATGTCATCAAATATATGGAAATATACTTGTAGGTCTTGCCAAATCTTCCACACTTTATTACCGTAAAATCAAAAGTACAAGCCAAAATGAAAATTTTCAATCAATGTACATGCGTGATAATTGAGAAAAAATCTTAGCTTACATTATGTAGGTATAACAACATTGAAAATAAACTGTACTTAAAAGTTCTTTATATATATATATTGGGAAAGCACTGGAATGAAAAAAATATTTTGATAAGTTGATTAAGGAATGTTCATGAAACAGGGGCCTGTACACATGAATACATGTACTTATACTGGTTTTTATTTCATTTTTTATTTTTTCAAAATACAAACAACATAACAAACGAGATGGCAATGTCTGGGGATGTAGAGTTCCACAAGCAAGAGTTTATTTGTATGATGTTGCAAATATATATTGTGTGCTGGGGTATAGCCTGCGTGTGTGCTGGAGATGTAATGTGTTCTGTTTGTAGTAGCGTATAAGGACCGTGTTTCCAACAGCATCATTTATAGTGCCACCTCACTTGAATGCTTCACCACATATACCGCACCATCCACCCCAGACCAATTTATACTCCACCTGGGTTGTTGGATCTGTGTGGGCAGGAGAAAATCACTTTCTCTGAATATCCATGTATACATCGAACCCCGGCTGCCTGTGTGAAAGGCCAAATACCAAAACTACGTGCACATCCCAAAGAGATGTGCATTAGTATTATGGAGCTATGACATTTTGAAATCGGGGAATCAAAATAAATATCTCCAATAATAATCCTCAGGATAAGCCTTTTGAAAGGGAAATGGAAAAACCTAATAATTGAACTTTATATTTTAATCCATTTTATTCAATGATGCTTTCTTTGATTCCAGGCTGAATCTCGACTTGCCGCTAAACGAGCTGCTCGGGCGGAGGCCAGAGACATCAGGATCAAAGAGATAGAACGACAACAGAAGGAGGTATGCAATATAGTTATAGCAGTCTTCTGTAATGTTTTCATGAGAAATTAATTGGACACCCTGAACAAAATTGTGGAGTTAGTATATTTACTTGGTATATATATTTATATTTGCATATTACTTGCATGCCTTTCTATATCAACTAGTAATTAAATAAATATTTTACATGGTGTCAAATTAATGTCATTCTTGAAACTTGAATTAAAAAAAAGCTGCATATATTTATAATCAGTCTTACATTTTAGGTTTTTATTGGATTAAAAACACATGTAGAGTGAACTTAAACATATTTAATGCAGTTATACATGTATAAACTGTTTGTTCAAGATTGGTTTTTAACAAACAATTACAGATATGTGGTAAAATTTCATTATCAACGCCAGTCAGGTTTCTGTGCTGCAATGCAATGTACTTTTGTACCACATTGAAGAACTTATAAATTCCCTTGATAATTCTATAAACTAAGCAATAAGCAATTTTTGTGGGGCCCAAATTTCATGGTTTCCTGATGACAAAACTCCATTTTGTGGGTACATGCATTTGCGGAGGACAGTAATGATTCAAACAGAGAAATGCTTTATATCAAACTTGTAATTACTTAGGTTTGTGGACCTTTGAATTTGTGGATGAAGATTAACCACAAAATTAAAAACCCATGAAAAGTAGTGATTCCACAGTACTTTTATGATGAAACTTTACTATTCTGCAATTGAAATGTATCTCCTTGTCAACATTGAAAAATGATACATCTGCAGAGCAACACAGGCCCTCTGTTCCTCTTATTACTGTTAAGAGTAGTATTACAATTCATGGTTCAATAGTTCGTAAAATGATAAAGATTTACAAATTGTAGATATAATTAGAATCAGGCTATTAAGTATCGGCTATATTTATGGTCTACTCTAGATCTTTCCTACTCTGTGTCGTTTCATTATCTACAAAGTCAGTGTATCACAATACAAATGATTGTGATGTAAGTAGATATATTATTATAGCCCCAATTTGAAGTGTGAATTACTTTGTTGATCCCAATAAAATGCCGGATACTTGATCCATTATTAAGTCAGTTTGACGGACATAAGTGATTGTAGTTAGTGTCAAGTTGGGATTAATTGATGCGAGTGATGCATGTGTAGGATGCTCATCCCTGTGAGTTTGACTGTATTTCTATATGGTTACTCATAATCAATTCACTGATCAGAACAAAATGTTTCATAAATTGATTTACATAATATTACACATCAACTATGTTCATAATCATGTAATCACAATAATGTGGTACATTTGTATATATGCAAACAAGTTCTTGGTATGAACACTGTACATTATTTTTTTTCTTCCTGTAAGTACTTCATGTAATCATTTCATTTATCATCAACAGGAAGAAGAACGACAAAGAAGACAAGAAGAGGATGGCGACAAGGTAATTAACAAAAATATAATCAAATTTGTATTCATATATTTTTTGCATTGTCAGGTTATCATTCTGTAGCCTTTTAACCCATTCAACTCTAGAGTCACCTTACCAAATCAAAGACTGGGCATGTCCAGTTTAGATATGTAGGGATGAATGAGTTAAAACGAATTTGTGTATATCCTGTGCAAATAATATCTTTCCTTTGAAATTAAAAATGAATATCAAGCTAACAGTGCTCAGAAAAATTTGTCCATGGATCTAGAGATAAAGTGATAACTGCTGCTTGTCAGATCAAAGGTGACTGCATGCTGGGACCACTTGACCACCGCATGTGGTACCTCAACCTCACAGGTGCCATCACTTCACCTTCAGTCACCTGTGAGACGACCCACCGTGCCATTACCCCACTTACATTGAAACATTTCAATCAAATTAGTAATCATCAAAGTCAGTATACCTTAATTTTCAAACTTAGTTCCCTGATAAAACCTCGTAATTCATAGAGTACTAGTAAATGTAATCTGAGACATTACAAACATATTTTTGTAATATATGGAGCACTGGGAGGAGAGATTTTGTTGATGATAAAAACTCAGCAAAAATCATGTTGCAATGATTCTGTTTTGCTGAATTTTTCTGTGCTAGATTTTAAACTAAAGGAAGTGTTGTAAAATGAAGGAAATTTTTTCCCACACTAAAAAAAATCATCTTTTTTGATACAATACATACAGGTAAGTGTCAAAATGTCAAATACAATAAGCTTGCATGCTAAAAATGTTCAGAACTGCAGAGAAATTTGTAACTCGTAAAAATCAAATTTGCTGAAACTTTAAATAGTTTTTGCAAAGGAAAGAAAATGCATTAAAATTGTATGCATGTGCATTTTTTTTTTGTATGGGATCAACAGTATTAATATCAGATGTATATCATAACCTTAATATAGTTCTGTAGGTCAATTTTGTGTAGCACAGTTTCTATGCAGGACTGGGGAAATAATTGATTAAGTTGTTTTAAATAAATGTGGATGCCTTTGCTGTATGTGTAGAGTTCAATTTTCAACTACATCTTACATCGACAGTTATGGGAGAAAGACTTAAATTGTAATATAGAAAGCACTTGTGTTTCAGAATCGAGATATCTTGTCTAGTCGGCGAGGAAGTGATGATTCTAGCCATTCTACATCCACGATTGATGACATGGAGGGACCCAGGGAGATGAAGGATATTGCTAGGGAGTTAAAGGTATTCACCTGCTATTGTAACAGAAGCATGCACAGGGGTTAACTACTCACATTTCAAACATTTTACACACTCATGTGGGTACATGAGTAAAGGTACAAAATGTACATGTTTCATGAACTGTCATTTAACCCTTCCACCACTGTAGAGCATAATGGACTCATCCATATCAATATATGGTAGAGTCTACTACAGTTACATAGGGGTGAAAGGGTTAGAGATAGGCTGTAATGCAATTTAAGTTTCATGATGAACATTTAGTAATACATTTCTGGTATATGATTTCATATTCTCTACACCAGACTAAAAACACTAATTGAGTTATAAATTAAAAAAATGATTGCTATGATGCCACAGTTCATAATTTAGCTCTGAAGTTATAAAATAAAAAATGAAATAAAAAAATATATATTAAGAAATGAAATAAAAAATTAATTAGCAGAAACTACATTTTCCGGCAAGTTATTCAACACGTAAAAGGATTGGAGATCTTGAACAATGCATGTTCCTCTATGGGGGTCAGGGTAAAAGTTCCTTGGCTAATAATGAGATTCTAATTGTGTACATTTTCTGTTTTGAAAGTAAGTTTAAAGTTAAAGAACTGGTTTCAACATATGGTGGTATTACAATGGTATTGTAAATGTTAAGTGAGATTCTAGATCAGATGTCATAGATGGAACATGATTTGAGATAGGAGGGATGCTTTCTAACAGTATCTTATGTTAAGAAATATATCGATATCATGCATCGTGATGACAGTGGTTAGCATAAATTCTGCCTTCAGCTAAAGCTAGCTGACGAGATAATTGTTTTTTAATACCTATTATATTTCTGTTTTGTTCCGATGTGATATAACTGTTCTCTGTTGTTCTGTGTCTTAATGAAGGAACAGATTGCTCTGAGCTATCATACGTCAAATATTTTTATTTGGTTTCAGTTTTGCATACAAAAAATATTAAATTGAATCTTTCCACACTTTCTTGAAATTCAGAGAAATAAAAGAGATTTAATTTCTGGTATGAATTAAGATTTCAAGTAAGATTAAAACATGAAGGATAAGTGGAAGACAGTGTTTCAAGATGATTTCAATATTCCACAACAATTCCATACTTACAAGTAAAGGAAGATGTTTTCTATATTCTGTGATGATTTCAGGGTAAATTACGTGAGATGGATGAAAAATACAAAAAGGCTATGATGACTAACGCCCTCCTTGACAACGAGAAACAGTCACTGGTGTACAGGGCAGAGCTTCTCAAAGATCAGATGGAGGAACTGGAGGAAACGCTAGTGGAAATACAACGTGAAGCTAAACAAAAAAACAGGGTGCGTACACGTACAACCATCAACTATAAACAGTAGGCAGGGCTGATAGGCCATATGGCTGGTTACATAGAAACTTTAATAATCCAGTGAACTGATGGTACACGGATGGTCAGGGCCAACTTCATTTATCACCATCCAAATGGCTGGACAAAAGTTGTTCTTTCATGAAATAAGGTCGGACCTAGTGCTCTGATGTTGCTTTCAGCAGAGCCTTGACAGATCTAGAGTATTGCAAGGCTGCTGGCATAAACATTTTGAAGGTCCGCTGGGATTTATACTTGAAAAAAGTTGCATTAAAAAAAAAGATTAACCGGTTGTTCCGCAGGCAAATGTGAGAGTGAAGACAACTCTCCCAAATCCTACAGTTGGCAAATGTGAAAGGAGAGATAACTCTCTCACAAATCATTATTTTGTGGTTTCTAAATATAAATATAAATCTGCCCAATTTGAACTCTTTTTAATAGGCATGGGAAGGTGAATATATTTTAAGAATATTCAAAGAAGATTTGTCAAAAAAAATAATGGTCTCTTGTTATCTAATGTAAACGTTTAGAAGTGATAATCACAGATCTATTAATCTTAAAGTCTTTATAGAATATTTATAGAAAGTTAAAAAGAATGATCAGTAGTTATTTACTACAGCAACCAGCTATTGAATGGTTTTTATACGCCTGTCGAAGACGGGGACGTATTATGTTATCACGTGAGCGGGCAGGCAGGCGGGCGGGCGGGCG
>NW_018407840.1:678466-739650 GCF_002113885.1 Mizuhopecten yessoensis
GTGTCCGCTCGATATCTCGAGTAATTATTAACGGATTAACTTCAAACTTCACAACAAGGTTAATTACCTTGAAAGCTCAGACAAGCTCGATAACCGCCATTATCTGACCATAATTTGTGGAGTTATTTCCCTTGGTTTCATTAATGCGATGCATGCGTTCCATGATGTTGTATTGCACTCATTGATCTACCAGTTATATTGAATGATTTCTCTTTTAATATCAATTACTCACAAATACTTCATATATTTCAATCATACAAACAACTGCTCATTCAATGTGTGACGGGCGTATTATATACCGCTCGCGGTAACCTTGTTGATTTTTGCAAACCTGCTTTCAAAATTTTATATTTGTGTATATATGTACTTGAAAGCCTTAGTGTTTATGACTTATTCTTATCATTATAAATGAATGCAATGTTTTTTCCAGGAGGTAGAAATGCAAAAGAGGGACATGAAAACTTTAGAATTTGAACATAATAATTTAAAAATGCAACTGGAGGTTAAAGACAAGCTTATACAGGTGAGTAAGAAAACGTATGGACCACTTGTACCTGTAATCTCACTGCAGTGTGGGCCACTTGTACATGTGCGTTCAATGCAGTATGAACCATTTATAATGTGAGTTCAGTGCAGTGTGAACTATTTCAGTAATTGAGATCGCTGCAATTAGCCGTGTTTAAAGGCGAGACAAAGTTCTCCAGCTTGAACCTTGTACATTTACATGTACAGCAACATCATTATGCAGGCAGGCCCACTGCAGTGTGATATATTCTATAGGCCAGTGCACTGTTGTACAGTTAGTTTCAATGTAGAGTTAACCTGAGGGTGAATACATGGGTGACTTATGTGCAGTATGAACAATATTTACATGCCAGTTATTTAATGTGAACAATTTATTGCTGTTAATGCAATATGAACCTTTTTTACAAGTGAATTCATTACAGTTTCAACACATATTGATGTGTTCACTATAAATATATATGTACAGTGTTAAGTCACATACAAGACTGTCACGTATACAAACTTCCAGTTATAATCCACTGACAGATGATGTTCATGGCTTGCGAGCTTGACACAAATTTCACTTGTGAAGTTGTAAATGTTTAACTCCATTATAGATAAAGCAGTCAACAATGTTTCATAAAACTTAGGCACATGATCTACAAAATGTTATGTGAGCAAAATACTAGTGATTGAAATAAGTATTTATTTCCAAGTACAAAACAAGTTTCAAAGTGATTCAGACAAATATGTAATGTGTGTATGTAAAATAATGAGACACTTTCTGTAAACAGACTACTTTAAATTTCAAACCTGTGTGTATTTTGCATGCTATTTTCCAACAGGAGAGTGGTCTTGTGATATTATCGACAGCGGAGGGTTCCTACACCTTAGAAAAATGTACATCTGTACACAACACGTCACCTGTCCCTGCTTTAGGAAGTCTACTTATATCTGTAGAGGCTGCCGACATACTAGACAAGGCTGGAGATGGGTCATTAGGTGGGTTGTTGCAGGAGTCGATCATTTATCCTAGGCTGTTTTCGTTTATCACGATCCAAACAGTTGGACCAGAGTTGTTTGTTTATGACATAATGTCGGACCTAGTAATCTCATTCTGATGCTGCTTTCAGGCGAGCCCTGACAAAGCCTTGCAAGGCCTGCACAAACTTTTGCAGGTCTGCCTTGATTTATACTCTAAAACGTTACATTTAAAACCAGGCAAACCGGTTGTTCCGCATAAAAGGACGGGCCACAACCTTTATTGACAGTGTTTGAAAGTATTGGAATTTAGATTACAACTGTTCTGGTTCGCAGGAATTTAACTCCTGCTGGCAGAATTAATCTGTCTGATGTTATAGACATGTTCGAGAAATGAAAATATAATCATGTAGAGTTATTAAATGAACAATTCTTCATTTATGCAAAACAGAGGACTGAAATATAAGACAAGTATGTTTGATATTTTAACTAATTATATTAGTCTATTTAGCCTGGCTAGAATTAGAAACAAAGATGCCATTGTTTGATCAATTGAAATTTTGACATAAAAAAAAGACTTTTAACTTAACTGTATGTTTTCTTTAACAGATGATAAAATAAAAAAGTTTGCAGAAGAAAGGAATGTTTTAACTAAAGAGGTATGTTTTATTTCACTGAAATTTCAGGTTAATTATTTAAGTGGAAATCAAACAAAAGTATAAGCCTTGTATCTATAATATATTTTAAACTCTCCAAGACCTAAAAGGATTGGTTCCCTATCACTCTCCAAGACCTAAAACAAATACTTGACACTTATACAAACATCTCAAAATATTGTATTGAAATTTTACAACAAAATTACAGTAATTCTTAACAGCAGTGTTATGAAATCAATTTGTTTGCAGATTAAAAAATTACAAGCTGAATTGGAAGAGGAAACGTCAAAACGTGAACATTCTTCTCCGAAAGTTCCACAAATTAATGGTCCCGAGATGCAGTTGTATGAAGTTCAGAGTAAGTTGTGTTGACATACAGGTGTATGGAGCCCAGGGGAGGTAACTGCTGTTGTGTGTGACATAATACAGTTGTATGAAGTTCAGAGTAGGTTGTGTATGACATACAGCTGTATGCTCCATGCTGTGTATGACATAATACAGTTGAATGAAGCCCAAAGTAGGTTGTGTATGACATACAGTTGTATGAAGCTCTAGAGTAAGTTGTGTATGACATACGCAGCTGTATGAAGTTCAGAGTAGGTTGTGTATGACATACAGTTGTATGGAGCCCAGGGGAGGTAACTGCTGTTGTGTGTGACATACACAGCTGTATGAAGTTCAGAATAGGTTGTGTATGACATACAGTTGTATGAAGTTCAGAGTAAGTTACTGCTTTTGTGTCGACTTAGAAGTGGTGTCAAATCCAGAGAAGCTTACTGCTATTTTTTCAATATGCAGATGTATGAAACAGGTAATAGGGGTTTGACACTAACACTTGTTCTCTGGTCAGAGGCTAGTAGATTTCAGTAAGGCCTTAGAGAATCACCTAGCAACACTGGTCTTTTGGACTTGTAAGAAATATGCTATCATACAATATAATTTGATAGATAGACTATATAAAATAAGAATGTTCTTTTTAGAAAACTGCTTAAAGTGCAGATATATTGCGTGATAATTGTCAAAATTTTCATAAAACCATATATATGGACTGGTCACACTGACATAGGACTAGCAAATAATCTATTCAATCTGTCCTGTGGACTACCGTACTAAAAATAGTTAGTGTCTAACTCTGCGATAATGTGTCTGACGTACTGATCGGAGGTTAACGTCAAGGCATCCTCAATATCCAGGGGTTACGCTCATTTTCGCTCTCTACACCCCTGGAGTATGTCAAAGCAAAAATTGAAGGCACACGGCTAGCTATTTGATTGGTGTCATATAAAAAAAAACTGACCAATCACTAGGCTGATACTTGACCTTTGAAGATTACAGAGGAGCGACGCCCGACTTCAAAGCCTGTCATTTGTTACCGTTACACGACTGCGAGATTCTTTTGATGTACATCAAAGGACCAAACTTGTCTTCTCGTCTCATCCACAAGGTGCTGCACCTTGAGCCTTCGGTTTTGCTATGACATATTCTAGGGGTGTAGAGAGCGAAAGTGAGCGTAACCTATTATTATGCCAACATTTCTCTGGACAAATTGTGGCAGTATAACAAGGTGTTACTGTATTGGGGAGCTGAAAATCTATCAGTTTCAATTACTGTTTTCTGTATTTGAAAAAAATGTTTATTCCTAACATTAGTTAATTAAAAAATATTGTTATGAATCATTACATGACTGTTACTCAAAGTGTATTTTGTATTTTCACAGGGGAAGCTAGCAAACAGATACATGAATATAAACTAAAGCTACAGAAGGCAGAACAAGATATAACCAATCTAGAAGGAACTGTAAGTATTGTAGTGTTTAAACCATTTCTTGTCATATAAGACTAATATCAGTTCTTCCTTAAATAACATTGTGGACCTTATCAAAGTCCATGTTCAATATAAATCCCATCCTTCCACTTCTAACAGAATTTAAAATGGGACCAAATTTGTGCCAAGTACTGATTTTGCCCCTATTTTAACCCGTTCACCCTTGAAGTCACATTTGAACCTTACCAAATCAAAGACTGGGCAAGTCCAGTTTAAAGGTGTAGGGGTGAATCAGTTAATGCCTTACCCTGTTTCTATAAGAGAAAACTTGGCTTCAAAGGCCAATTTTCAATGTACTTATATTCTAAAATGGTATTACGTATAAGTGAAAAAAAATTGTACCGAGAAGAAATGTTTTCTTCCTGCTGATTTCAAGTACATGTAAAATCTTATACTACAAAACAGAACTGATATTAGTGCATACCGCATGATATAGTGATCATGACTTTGTGTCGACAATCTTTTACACACATTTATTTTTTCATCTTAGTGAATGATAAGGACAAATCTATTTCTTATAGCAAGAATTGTCTTAATCTACAAAGATCATCATTAGTACTCAGTTTTTAGGTCACCTGAGCTTTGCTCAAGTGACCTATTCCAATCACTTTCCGTCCGTCGTCGTGCATCGTGCGTAAACTTTTACATAATCAACTTCTTCTCAAGAACCAGTGGATGGAATTTTTTCAAACTTGGTCAGAATCATCCTTGGTAGATGAGGATACCAAATTGTAAAATTGGGATTCCTACCCCAACCCTAGGGGCCAGGGCAGGGCACAAAAGGGAAAATTAACCAATATTTCAAAAATCTTCTTCTCCAGACTCAGAGGTATTACAGTCATTTTCTCTGCATGGATGGAAAGATCATCAGGGGCTTTATTTAAATTGTAAATTTCAGGACCCCCGAGCTATCCGTTCTCCCTTGGGGAGGGGGTAAAGTTTACTATAGTTTATATAGGGAAACAACACTTTTGGGTATATTTTGACAATTTTCTGTTGGAAATTATTTTTACTTGGTCAGAATCATCCTTGGAGGAGGAAGATGGTTTTAAATTGTAAAATTGGGATTCCTACCCCAACCCTAGGGGCCAGGGCGGGGCCCAAAAGGGAAAATTAACCAATATTTCAAAAATCTTCTTCTCCAGACTCAGAGGTATTACAGTCATTTTCTCTGCATGGATGGAAAGATCATCAGGGGCTTTATTTAAATTGTAAATTTCAGGACCCCCGAGCTATCCGTTCTCCCTTGGGGAGGGGGTAAAGTTTACTATAGTTTATATAGGGAAACAACACTTTTGGGTATATTTTGACAATTTTCTGTTGGAAATTATTTTTACTTGGTCAGAATTATCCTTGGAGGAGGAAGATGGTTTTAAATTGTAAAATTGGGATTCCTACCCCAACCCTAGGGGCCAGGGCGGGGCCCAAAAGGGAAAATTAACCAATATTTCAAAAATCAGAATCATCTTTGGTGAATGAGAGTATTACTTTGGAAAATTGGGATTCCTGCCCCATCCCCAGGGGCTAGGGCACTGGGCCCCAAAGGGAACATTTACCAATATTTTCAAATTCTTATCCTTTGATGACATTACAAGTATTGTATTTCACTTAGTTTACATGCTGATTTCCACATCACATCTAAACAATAAAATAAAGCTACCAGTACCTATGATATAACTCAGGAGACCGCTAAGGCCCTTGGGCCTCTTGTTTATCATCAGGTACAGCTAACCTTATCAAAATTTGATTTTTATTTGGTTAGTAGAAAGCAACAGTGTTTTTGCAATTTGTAGTCATACCTGTGCTATTTTGATGGACAATGCGGCATATGTTATTTATGAAAGCTTGCATGTTTCTTGTCATCTGGTAGCAGTTTCTGTTGTCTTCTTACTTAAATTAGAAAATGATATGATATTGATATTATTACTGAACTGAATTATCTAGTCAATTGGAAATAATTCCCTACTAATACACTTTGAAATCTGTGCAGTCATAATTGTTAGATTTGGAAATTATATACATATAGTTCATATTTGTATATACTTCCTTGAAATTTTCTTTTTGTAAATTTCTTTCAATACGTTTTTACCTTATTTTGTATTTTCCTAGAGAAGACTAGCAATGAATGCGATTATCTATAGAATTGAAGTTTCAGCTCTCCTGGCCCCTAGATCCAAGTGATTATATGTCATGGTGCAGCAATCATCCGTTGTCTGCTTTTCTTTCCAATAAGCTTAAGGGATTGATTTTGACTAAATTTAGTCTGGAACATTGTTGGGCCAAGTGGACTGAACCATTGCTTGGTCTAGAGAAAGTAGTATTTTATGAATGGAGGGGCTGGTGACCTCAATAGGGGCAGTGGGGCAGGACCTAATAGGGAAAACAATGGTAAATCCTATTCCTTCAGTATAGGCAGCAATATTGTTACATGATTTTATCTGGAACATCCTTGGACTAAATAGACTCACTGGGTGATGGTGGGGATGCAGAAGTCTGCAGTAACCTTGGGTCAAGGGGACTCAATATTACTCAACATTCTGTGTTGCCCATCTTGGGAGGAAAAAGAGGCCAGGCCATAAAGGGGAAATAGAGGGGAATATCTAAAGAATCTCTTTACTCAACTTTTTTTTGTTCTCAACTTTTATTATTTGCAGTCTTTGGTATTAAACCTTTTTTCAATTACAAATTAAAGACCAGGTGAGCTTTTAAGGTCCATTAGCCTCTTGTTTGTTTATCATTTTATAATAGGATGTATAAAATCGGTGAATGATGCATATTGACAATTTGCACAAAGATAGTTCACTGCAGTTTGCTTTTAATTGGCATTTATTGTGTGATATATGAATAATTTTTCTCATTTTATGACTTGACATATGTAGGTGACTAGGTTAGATTCACAAGTAAAGAGATATAAAACTGATGCTGAGGAATCGGAGAAATTAGAAGATGAACTTAAAACAGAGAAACGGAAGTTACAAAGAGAGGTGAGTGAAGTTTATCAGCTAAAAGACGTGATTGATGTTCTACTGCCATTGGTATTGTCAGTAAGTAATCTACAGTAGTGCTTTCAGTGGACATTGATTTTTTCATTTATTAAAGACGGGGCCTTTTTGTCTTATTTTGGGAAGAAAACATACCAATTGGGCAAGTAATTTTCTGGAGTTAACTGCAAATCTAGGAAATAAGCCATCAAAACGAAATAATTTCCATTATCGGCTCCAAAATGCCCCGAGAGAAAAAACACTGGAGGATTTCCTGTTTCAGGCTCTGGTCTGGATACTCAAATAATGATTTATAGCAGATTATACACACAAATGCTTCACAAGACTAAATGACATCAGGACCAACTCTTGTTAATTGACAATGCAATCAGGTGCATGTGGGTTTTTGGATATGTGTTGTAGGTGTGCGTTTAAGCCTATATCTAAATGAATTCATCATTTGCTTATTGACAAAGCATGGATATATATTATGTAATAATAGTCCTTGCTGTATAAACGTTTGGTTATTAGTAGTTAGTGTTTTCAGTTCCTTGACTACAAGGGACATCATACATTGACTGAATAGGAAGAAGAAAGGAGCAATTCTATTTACCAGTTAATCAGTACGCATATAAAAAAAAAAGCTCCAAAAATGCAGTAAGAATTGACAGGAGATTATAACAGGAAAAGAAATGTATTAAGTTAAGGGAGATAACTCTCGTGTACACATATTTTCTTGAAATTTAAACATTAGGAAAAGGATTGATCATTGAATAAAAATTAAGAAATCAAATGTTATGTTATGATTATGAAAAGAAATTATTAATATGAAAAAACTACTAAAATAAAGTCATATAACAGTTGTAGGTAAATTATCAAGCTTGTATTACTGGTAAACATGCTATATGTACGTTTATTACGTCAGTCAATCTGTAATATATTACAGAAGGAGGTTTGTCTTCTGATGGAATATGGACTCGTGGTTTGCTCTTCAGAAGCTGTAATATAGAGAATATGCTTTCAGATGATTTGAAAAAGTGTACCTAATTATGTGTTTTCATACTGATGCTACATATAGTCATCAAATCATTTAATAACTAGAAAGTAGTAAGTATTTTGTGTTTAAATGTTAAAAAAACATAAAACAATAAGCATATTGTTTTGCTGGAACTTCATATTCACATGATAATTAGCATGATAATATATTAGAGAATAATTGTTAGGATTGTGTAATATCACAATTTATTATGATTCCAGTATCTATGAAAAGAGAGTGGTGCACTAAAAAAAGAAAATTGGATATCTTAATATTGACATGTTTTTCTTTGCAGTTACGAGAGGCACAGAATTATGTGGAAGAATTAACAAATTCCAATAAACACATGCAGAAAAGACTGGAGAAAATGAAACAGGCTCGTAACGCTTTAGTGAACCAGTGAGAGGTCTTCAAAGGCCATGTAGACACAAAGTTTGGTGAACAAGTTCGGCATGGCTTACGTGTGATTCCTGTGCACAGACTAGACAAAATAGTGCTGCATCCTGTCACAGACTACATATAGAGCTTACGTCACTCGGGTGACCTAACCTGATGACGTCATGATGTATACAAATTTAGGCTGAGTTCTGTGTTGCTTCGGATCATTTCACATTCTTCATCCACCTACAGAAATGGCCGTCGTCTTATAATTTCCTTGCTAACTGTATAAAGTTTGCCTGTAAGGTTACCTTGTATAGCTTTCCATTGGCGTGGCAGAATCTGTTGAAATGGTACATGTTGTATAGGAAATTGTAACAAAAATTAAGCTTTGACTGAATACTCTTTTCCTTTTATTGGAGAGTTCAGCAATAAACCGATGATTGTCATGAGCAATGCGTTCATTCCACCTGAGGGAATTGAACTTGGCAATTGTAAATACATGTACGAATGTATTTCCTAAGACTGTTTCAACAGATTCACAGCTTAACTGTGTTAATGGAAAGCAGATCAAGTATTTCATAATCAGTGGTTTTTGTTTGTAAATTTAAAATGATTAATGGCTATTTAGAAATGTACTATGTACATTTTACCCAATCATTTCTATAAATACATATATTTTTGTCGGCGAATATTTTTACAAATTCCAATTTTGATGATTTAACACATCGTTGATATTATAAACTGCTGTATCCTGATAAGGTTTCTATAACAAACACAGAAAAAAATCTTCCAAATATTGCCAATCTCCATGTCATTCAAGTTTTCAGTAAGATGTTTTTTGTGCCATTTACGATCAATTGGATTGGGTTTAAACTTTTTTGAACTTTGTAATTAAAAACCTGGTAGCAATATGATGATCCACACACTTTACAAAGACTACCAATACATTTTCTGTGCAAGAATAATTTTCAGTTGTTTAAGATGGAAAAATGTACACACAACTCACTGTAGAAAGCAGAAATATTGATTTGTTGTGGTGGATTCAGGATATTGTAGTTAGATATACTGTTTATGATACAAAAATCACTGATTACGTTTGCTTATGTTATCGTCTGCTTCCTAAAGTTCATGTTATATGAAGCAAAGCAATAATCACATCGTTCACAAATTTATATTATTGATTGAATGGCTCAATGATTGAAAGCTGAATATTTTATTTGAATATTTATTTATTCATTCAATACATAGTTCTGTAAATATTTTATCAGAAGATTTCATAATTAATATTTCTTAATATTGTAAAACAAAAAGAATATGCCAGTCATAATCAGATTATGGAAAATGGTAATTCACTGTGTCACCGATTAATTTAAACATTTTGATGTGAGATTGTTTATGAACCATTTGGATGTGACATTGTTTATGAACCATTCGTATATGACATTGTTTATGAACCATTCAGATTTGACATTGTTTGGTGAATGACTTTCCAATCGGTTACCATGTACTTTAAAAACAAAGGCATGTTTAGTGAAATAGTCATTATGAAGTGATTTTTGTTAAAATCTTGCAGAAATGATGATTTTTGTATGAAATGATGCATACAGTACAACTATGGCAATAGAGTACTACAGGTATTATACTTGTGGTACGGTTACTATAGCAACCGAGTGATGTGCTGATGTTGTCTCATGAAAGTTGTATACATTATAGCAGTGGTAACCAAGAGCATTTTAATGATTTTGATGTAATATTGTAGGACACTGTATACAGACATATTTTCATTGCAGTGTGAGTTTTGAAGATTTCTATTCCGTCTTTTCGTATTGCAGAGTTATCAGCTCTTATGAGCAGGTATTGATTATTACGTCATTAGTTTGTGTGAGAAAATTACGTCGTTTTCTCAAAAAGTTATGACGTTGTTCTCACAAACAAATGATGCAACAATCAATACCTGCTCACAAGAGCAGATAACTCTGCAACACGAATAGACGGAATTTAAGGAAAACTCTTTCAGGTCATTCACCCTTTCACCACTGTGGACCATAATGAACTCACCCATACATGTATGGTAGAGTCAACTCAAATTACCTAGGGATGAAAGGGTTATCAAAAAGCATATAATAAACCAGCATTTAGAACTTCACAAACATGTAGGTATATTTTTACAAAATCTTAAACATCAACAAAAATATGTACCAGGTACTATAATAATTGTATACCGTTATACCCAATTCACAATGTAAAATAAATGTTTAAGAATAATTATGGTCTTTATTAATGAAAAAAAAAGAAACAAAATCCAGTATTTATTTTATATATTTTGGGTATTGTGTATTTATTAAAACAAGATCACTAACAATTACTTATTTATAGTTGTCCGTTTCTGCAAGAGTTGATGTGCTATATGAGCTGAATACAATTGAAACACCAACCATGTCATAATATTGATGAACATCTATATCCCTCCCTTCCGCCCTTCAGTATATATATATATCTGTATTATACGTATATAGGTTTGTATATCGTGTGGGACATCCTTACTGGTGTTTACAGTAGATTACTGGGTGTACGAAGTGAGATTGGAGATTTTACCATGATATATATATGTATAAACATTCAGTCTTAAAATTTTAATATCATTCCTCATATTAATTACATTTATAATTTGAAAGAAGAATGAGTGTTGTGAGTTTATATATTAGAGGTATAATAAAACTGTTTTAACATAACTTGCATGCAGCCAAGCATTATATGCTACCAAATACAGATTTTTCATTGGAGAGTTTGAAAAAAGTCTATTGTTAGCCTATATGTTAAGAGTAAAAACACAGCTAATAATTTCAGAAAAAAATGTAAAGATAATGTGAAAAAAAATCTATTGTCAAGGTGAAAACATGGGTAATTATTTCAGAAAAATGATGAAAACAATAATAAAGGAAATTTACTTTTAACTAGAGTAGATAATTTCAACAAGATGACAGTGTTACATGAAGTTGATAATTGTTTACATCGTTGTATGGAACACCACTGTTGCATAATCGCCTCGGTGTAGACCCTTACTTTTGCTGTAATAGACTGAATATATGCTGGCTCCCTGTCCAGTACATTTAAGTTTCAACAGTTCCCAAATTTGTGGCTGGTATTTTGAACTTGTGTACATCTGAAGCGAAAGCAGAAGTGCATGCATGAATAACATGATTTTCATAAATGATAATGTGTTTTCAAAAATGTCAAACTTAAAAACCACAGGTATAGGGGTGATTCAAATTGAAAAAAAATCAAGACAAAAATCTTGAAATACTTCTATGAGATATTACAATTATTCAATTCATGACCCATTAAGTTCTTATAAAGAGAATTAGTTGGAAAGCAGTTTGAATTTAAGTATGCATCTGAGTATATTAATTTTTTCACTCTTTATTCATTGCATGATCTAGTGATAGTGTTTTGACCTTTCCACGCAAGTAGATTAGACTTGTTGATTTACAAACCATTCACGGTTTTTAAAACCACCAAGTCCTATATTTATTAGCTCACCTGGTCCAAAGGACCAAGGTGAGCTTATGCCATACCGTGGCGTCTGTCGTCCGTCCGTCCGTCGTCCGTCCGTCAACAATTTCTTTTAAACGACTTCTTCTTAACCACTGATTGGAATTTAACTAAATTTGACTGGAAGCATCCTTAGGTGGTGGGGAATCAAAATTGTACAAATGGTGGGGCTGACCCCCCAGGGGGCTGAGGGGCGGGGCCAAAAAGGGGGCAATTTGGCTAGATTGCTATAAACGACTTCTTCTGTAGAACTATGCACTGGATATCAATCATATTTAATCAAAAGCATTCATGGGATGCAGGGATTCAAAATTGTACAAATGGTGTGGCTGACCCCCCAGGGGGCTGAGGGGCGGGGCCAAAAAGGGTTATTTGGCTATATTGCTTTAAAGCGACTTCTTCTCTGGAACTAAGTGATGGATATCAACCATATTAGACTGGAAGCATTCCTAGGTGGTGGGGATTCAAAATTGTACAAATGGTGTGGCTGACCCCCCAGGGGGCTGAGGGGCGGGGCCAAAAAGGGTTATTTGGCTATATTGCTTTAAGTGACTTCTCTGGAACTAAGTGATGGATATCAACCATATAAGACTGGAAGCATCCCTAGGTGGTGGGGATTCAAAATTGTACAAATGGTGGGGCTGACCCCCCAGGGGGCTGATGACAGGGCCAAAAGGGGGCAATTTGGTTAGATTGCTATAAACGACTTCTGTAAAACTATGCCATGGATATCGATCATATTTGGTCGGAAGCATTCATGGGAGGCAGGGATTCAAAATTGTACAAATGGTGGGACTGACCCCCCGGGCTAAGGGGTGGGACCAAAAAAAGTGTATTGCCTGGAAATGGTTGAGATCCCCACCATATAACCACATATACAATTGTATATATACAAAAGTATAAAGAGAAGAATGCACATTTGCTTCCAGGATGGCCCTAGGGTCTGGCCCCACCCTTGCAGACTTAACCCCTGGGTCATAACTTTGAAACGGTTGAGATCCCCACCCCAAAACTATATATACAACTGTTGGGCATAAAGAGACAAATGCAGTCATGAAATTAGAATTGATCCTGGGGTCTGGCCACAACCATAGGGACCTAGTTTCTGCGCCACAGCTTGGAAACAGTTGAGAGCCCCACCCTATAACCATATAGACAATTGCTGATTACAAAGAGATGAATGCACATATGCTTCCAGGATGGCCTTGGGGACTGCCCCACCCTTGCAGACTTATCCCCTGGGTCATAACTTTGAAATGGTTAACATCCCCACGCCAAAACTATATATACACAAGCTGGGCAAAAAGAGACAAATGCAGTCATGAAATTAGAATTGATCCTGGGGCCTGGCCACAACCGTAGGGACCTAGTTTCTGCGTCACAGCTGGGAAACAGTTGAGATCCCCACCCCATAACCATACATAAAATTGCTCGGCATGAGAAATTGAATACAGATATATGTGCTACAAGGATTGGCCTTGGGGTCTGGCATATTCCCTTGGATCTCATTTGGAGAATATTCTGCCATGATTGCTTAGATAGCCAGGTGAGCGATACAGGCCCTATGGGCCTCTTGTCAGTGTTTCTCCTGATCAACTTTTGAATGTTAACATTTTCGAAAGTCTGTATTGGTGTAAAAGTGTCCCTTTAACGTCCAAAACACCTGAGTTCACTTACTGAAGTCCTGATTATATGCACAGAACAGGGTTGAATTTATTAAAGAATTTTTTATCGTAACCTCAAGTCAGTTTGGACACAATGAATTAGATACCCTCTTCACAATGCAAAGGTTCTGCTCTTCAATTAGCATCCTTTTAGGTTTGTAATTTATGATATAAAAGCAGTTTAGTATAGGCCTAAATACAGTTGAAATCATATGAAGTGAAAGTCTTTTATGTGTCCGTTTCTTTCATATTTGTAAGATTTTAAGTTAAAACATGAAGACATTTAAGGGCAATCACATCCAGAGACTTTGTCTGATGTCTGGGTGCTTCCTCCCTGACTGTCTATCCACAAATTCCTATCTCCATGATAACCAAAGTTCTGATGGTCTAATTGCTTTAAAACCTTTTGGTGGGGTTATAGCATTTCTCAAGATAGAAATAAAAATGTGAAAAAATTCTGATAGAAAGATTGCTTTTATTCTTGCCATCTAGGGAGCATTAACCTTGTTAGGATCAGTATTCAAGGAAGACATCTATTGCTTCTTTGGAGTTTAAAAAAGGTTGTTGTTGCTAAAAATAGAAGAGAAAATGGATCTAAAATTGTTATCCACTGGCATGCTAGGTAAAGTTGTGCTGGCCTGTTATTGCTTTCAGTCTTATGTATAATAAACTACATTGAAATGAGAATTAAAATTCTCAGTGTGTGCTCTTAAAATTCCATTGTCCCACTTTTGAACTGGGTTATCTTTTATTATCAGAATTGACTAAACATTTTGATTTAAATGAAACCTGACAGTGTGAAGGAGAATGAAATGGTACCATACAATATTGGATCTCATGAGTGTTATATTAACATTTATCACATATCATATGTAGTGAGGAGAAAGAGTGTAAATGGATGGCATCTTTTGTGTGTAAGTATTTTCATATCTGAGTGGTCTTCTGTTATTCTGAGAGTTACACTGAGTGTTCAACTAGCTACACCAAGTACATTTATATTCTAATTATGACAGTTGAACCTATATATAATCCTCCAAATTCTGGAAGTAATGCTCAGCAATGTTCTCTGCTCCCCTGGAATATGTCATTTCAAAGTCACACGATAAGCTGTTTAACTGGTTTCAGGTGAAAAAAACTGACCAATCGCTAAGTCTGATACCTGTCCTTTAAAGATTACAGAGGAGCAACACCTGACTTCAAAGCCAGCCCATTTTACTGTTATGCTGGTGTGTGATACTTTTGATGTACATCAAGGGAAATCATCAACAAGGTGTCATGTCAAGAGACTTTTGTTTATCATGACATATTCAAGGGGAGCAGAGGACATGCGAGAGCATAACCCCATGAGTTTCGAGGATGATATCATTTAATCTTTAACTTCACAGGATTCACGATGACGGTGGAACTTGAGTGAAATTATATCATTAATATTTTCATTTCAAATGATTTGGGTACAAATTCAGCTTGGGAATAAAGCAATACTATTATGGGTCCTTTAATATTTTTTTCATTATTATGAAAATGATATACTATTTCAAAGGTAAAACTTGCAGATTGATTTCACTTAATGTACAAGTTTGCTTGGTTTTATGAATATTTAGAGAAGCTTGTTGATATACTGAACAGATATGCTTTACTGCTTTTTTACAAGATTGGTTTCATTGATTGGTCTTAAACCATTAGATTTGACATAGCTTCAACCATGCTCACTTGTCTGAGGGTTTCCTTCAGCAACACAAAATCAAACACATTTAGTTGTGCAAATCATGTCATGTCAATGCTTGCTTTCTGACTTTTTCTCATTGATGTATCAACATTTTACATTTAAGCATTTTTTGCCCTTTTTTTCTTCTTCTATAAATAGAATGTTATGAAAATGTGTGATGTGATTGTGAGATTTGATGTGTAGTTGTTCCCCTTTGAACGTATTTTGTGATTATTCCATGTCTTCCGTGTGTTTTTCACAAATAGTTTGCTTTCACAGAACATTTATTCTGTGTCTTAGCGAATGGCAGGTTTAAACAAAGCTGTCCATGTGTAGCCATGTACAGTGCCGTTAAGTAGCATATTTCACAAAATAACAGACATCTGTATTCCCTCTCCATACCTTGACTGCTAAGACTTGTGTAGTAAGTAGAATGGGTTTGCCACTATATACAAATCAATCATATTATATTGCCATAATTAGCCAGCATTGAAAGCTTTGAGGTCAAATTTTCATGAAGATGTCTTTCATTATCATACAAAAGTAGGTGTTTTTCATTGCTCAATTCAGACGTGAATGACAATTGTTTGGAAGAAAACACACTAACTAGGGCATTAAAAACCCTGCTGATGTGTTCTAGTTTGTCATTCTCCTTTAGAAATTGTTCTTTAGTGCAGGTAAAATATTTAAAATGTGCAATAGTCTCACTTATAAGGTGATAATGTAGTTCCATCAAGTTTATATTTAGTAACAACTCTATCGGATGAAAGCCTAAAAATAACCTCTGTAACCTTAATCTGAGGTTTTTAGTCTTGACTTGGATTGTTTGTAATTAACACAATATGTTTTGGATCCTTTCTAATTAGGATGACCAGACTTGATGGTTTGAGTGATGATGGCATAAGAATCGGTTTGGGACACAATATTCATTGTTTTGACTAGTAATGGGCCCTGTCATTAGACTTGCACTCTATTGTTTTGATTTTAGTGTTAGCATTCTAGATATACAATAGACACTAATAAAAAAAACGTCAATTGAGTTTGAATGTCTGCAAATCAGATATATAACCAGGAAAAGTTCCATTGGACTTTGGGAGATTTTTTACAATATTTAAGGCATCCATTAATTCCAGAATCATTCCCTTGTATATCTTCACACCTTAAAGCTCTGTGTCTAAAATGATTATGGATAAAAAATATTTATTCTGATAATGTTTATGTCGGAGCATTTTAGGAATTAAGTTCCAGGTTTTTAGTTTCACCATTGAGACAAGAACTTTTAAAATCGTGACTTTCAGTTTGTTTGTATAGCTACTGGTACTGTGAAATCACTAATTTTGGTGGGGTTTTAATTTTGCTGATTTTGTGGGTAGTCTTCATCAACATGTTCAAGGTCCATGAAGTAATTACAAGTTTGACAAATCCACAAAAGGGTGCTTTTTCGAAAACTTACAACATTTGGGTCCCACAAAAATATCTGAATTCACAGTATATGAAGTTTATGAAAACTTATTAATCAGTACCTCTCAATCCTACTGTTTTATTCTGGATCTTTTCTTTTGTATATTCTGCTAATATTTAAAGGACTTAAGCTTTAGATATCTAGAGAAATAGACATAACAGTAAGAACTTTAATTTTGAATATTTAGTTGTGCTTACATTGCGCATCTAGTTATATTGAGGACTAATAATTTTGTCAGGGGACAATTATATTACATCAGGCTATTTATCAACCTCTGTTATAATATCAGCCAAGAATGAAGCAAATACTTAAAATCTTGAAATATAGGTGTATCTAAAATAAATTAACTATCCCCTTGTAACAAATATGTACCATATTTTAACATAATTTAGTATGGTTTGAGTCATGAATACCTCAAAAATTGCATGTGCTCAAGAATGTTACTGGAAATTATTAGATGATACCAGATATTTAAATTATGGTGCATGGTATATTTCTAACCTAATTAATTGTAGACAAATGAAATGGGGTGTGATAGGAGAAAAAAATGTTACAGAACTTATATTTTGTCAAAGGTCACTTTCAGAATAGCACATTTCTATTACACCTCTGGTACAGTCAACACTCTTGAATGCTTATTTCGGGTTGTATTTATTCATCAAAAATGAAAAAGTTAAAACAATTTGTACATTTTAGGAATCTAAACAAATGAAATAGGACTTGGCTATGTTTGATAGAGGATCAAAATGGAAAGCATTTAATGCAATTTCTGTGATGTGTAATTTCAAGGAATATTATTCATAATAAGCATATTAATTTATCAATAAATAAGATATATAATATTATATTCACTATTATCAAAACTAGTATATGTATCAAAATATAGAAAATTGTACTGGAAAGTTATTAAATAGCTGAGCTGTATTCAGCATTTGGTATGATGCTCAGTCAGTGTTCTGTATGTAAACTTTGCTTTGCATTGATACAGTGTACACCCAGATATTCAGTCACAAAATGAGGTTAGTTAAAGCTTTAGACATGCAGTTTCAGATTAAGCTCATCCAATGGAAAGCTAAATTCATGAAGTATATGGTGCATCACTTATGTAGGGATAAAGATTAATTTTATATCTATTTTTCCTTTTAATGTCAACAGTATTTTGTTTGTCTTTGCTAAAATTGGATATCGTGGAATATCAGTCTTTTTAACCCCATTCTCAACCAACCGAAACTTGCTGCAAAAATTAGTCTTTTACTCCAGCCTATGAGAGAAAGATATTCTGAGAATTTGGTATGTTAAACAAAATACTGCATTTTGTTGGTGCTGTTACAAACTAATGTCTGTGTTTTATCTACATTTTAGTAGCATCAGTTAATTTGTGTATGTTTTGCTAGTATATAATTTAACAAGTTTGTACTTTGCCTTGTTTCATACTATCTGAATTTTCATATTCATTTATCAAAATAAATTGCTTTAATATGCATTTTATGGACAGAAAAATCTGCTTAATATTTGTTTAAGACTGAGAGGAGAAAGAAGTCACTATATAACCCGGCATTCCTAAAAACCTGTACTGCAACGGTTTTATATGTAGATATACATTTTTATGTATGAAGTTTGAGGGAAAGTTACTGCCCTTTGTTGCCAGTGAAGTTAGCTGTACTTGTAATAATATCATACTGTGTTTTGAACACAGAGTTTGTGTATGTAAACTTGTGTTTTTCTTGCTCTCTTGTTTAAGAATTCCAATCTTAATAATATTAAAGTTTGTAAAACATGACGTTGGATTCACGACTTTTTCCATTGGTCGTACTGCTTGATGACCAAAATTAGTTCACCTTTTGTCCTTGATGAACTGACAAAGGTCAAGAGATGGAATTTGTAGTAATTTCAGTGTTATATTTTTCTGTAGGGGAAATCTCAAAAGTTCTTAGTGGTAGTGCTGGGAATGACCAATGATTGAGGTACAGGATAACAATTTCAAAGTTATGTCAAGGATTTATTTGAAAAACCTATATGCTTGGTTTTAGTATAGTGATATTTGTTCTGTGTCTAAAAGGAGGTCTCAAAATCTTGTGTTAATATTAGAAACTTGCATTTTGGGAATACTCTATCTCAAAAAGTTGTAATAATATTAAACAACTTTTGAGATTGGTTAAATTTGTTATGAATGGGGGTGATCTCAAAAGCTTGTCATAATATTAAAAACATGCATTTTGAGGAGACTTCCATTTGTAGTAGGTGATCTCAAAACTTGTCATAATATTAATACTGTACATTTTGAGATTACCTGTTATGTTATAAGAAGGGTGTGATCTCAAGTGATGTCACTTTGAGATGCCCCCTCTGACTGTACCCGTGTGTATGACTGTAACATGTACTAAAAGATGGGGAATGAACCTGATGTGTAAAGGGACATGCATTATTGTGCAATGCATGATAACAAAAGTAAACATGTTTTACAAAAATAAATTAACTTGTTTTTTGTTTTCCCTGGAAGCATTAGATTGTTGGCAGGTCAAGTCACCATTTGTCTGTGGTCCATCTTAAAACAAGTCTTTTTATTGCTTTCTCTAAATTAGTACTGAACAGATCTTTCTCAAATTTCTTATATGCAAGTTCCTCTAGGTCCGTAGTTGTCGTTGGGAACATTAGATAATCCGAAAGTGTCCGCTGCCGTCACTACAACGTTCACCCAAATGAGGTTTGGTTTGGTTTTATTTTGTTAAGTGAGGAAGGCAATGGGTTCCTCTCCCTGGCTGGGACACAACAAAGTCCTTAAACATGGTAGTTGTTAGTCCCTGCTTAACGTTCAGCATTTAGGGAAATGACAACAACTGGCTCACCCGTTGTCAGTATAATGTGACCGGACGGAATGCTGTGCTGGGTGCTTTCGGCATGGTACTTCAGTGAGAGAGCACTGTACAGTTAGCATCAGATCCTTTCTATCACAAGGAGGCAAATACTCCAACAACATGCACGCATACACAACATACATGGATACCATCTTCAACTGACCTTAGCTGTTCATTCCGTCTTTGCGTATTGCAGAGTTATCTTCTCTTGGGAGCAGGTATTGATTGTTACGTCATTGGTTTGTGTGAGAGAATTACGTCGTTTTCTCAAAAATTGATGACGTTACTCTCACAAACAAGCGACGTAACAATCAATACCTGCTCCCAAGAAAAGATACCTCTGCAATACGCAAAGACGGAATAGGACATTAAACAAAATAAAACAAAAATAAATCATTGGAACTTCAGACCATTATCTTTCCATTTCTTCTGCCCAATCATTCTTTTAAGTGGTGTCTCTATCGGAAGGCTTCTTTGGTTGGGCAATTATAGAAGCAAAGAGAAAGGGTGGTGTTGTGCAACTGTGTCATCGAGACCAACCTTATATGATCTTAGCTAAAGCGACCTCTTGTGCTCAAATGTACTCGTAATTGATATAAAATTGAGTTTAAATGAACTGGTAAAACCTCCTTTGATTAGTTAGTGCCATTTCTATTTCCACAATTTTGGCACCTAGTATCACTGATGAGCCCTAGAAAACGAAACAGCAGCATGGTGCAGTATTTCATTTTGGCATACTGTATCTATTAGCATGTTTTATAGGTGCAATCACCTGTGTGTGTCTTGCTTTCATGGTGGATAGCAAACAACACCGAGATTGAGAAAGGAATATACTTGCTATTAACCACTTCATGTTCTAAGAGACAACTTATGCGAGAACCCCTGCAGGATTGTTGATTTTGCTTTTTTGTGTTCCAAAGCAGAGGGCCCTAAAGCGACCAAAATAGGACCTTCGTATTTCCCGGCCTTGGGACAGAACCCGTTGCGTTCCTCACTTCAACGAACGTTCAACACTCGCGGCAAAACATCATACCGAAACAAAACGAAAAAGCAGAGAGAAGATATTTAAATATCCAAAATGTTGCAATGAGGCCAGCAGATGCGGTTTAATTTCAATTCCACATATGACCCTGGCTGCCGCGAAGAAATTAAACCCTATAAAAGCAACCCCTTCGGAAAACGGTGGAATACTAATTAGTCAAGAACATACTTAAGATTGTATTGTAACATTAAAGTGTATGTAATGATAACAGCGATGTGTCACGATGATATCCAGGGACACTTCAAGATGCCATGACACTGAGAAATCACCATCTGCATACAGTAATGCAAGAAAACTGACCCAATTACATTAACCTCATCCCTTTAACAAATATCAAGCAGGGGCAACAAGTCAACATCACATGATTAAAAGGTCGTAAATGACACTTACGACCTTTTTTTTTTACTCTTTTCATGTTTCGATGAAATAACTGATTACGCACCTTTTGGGAAAATATCGTAAGTTGTTGGTTTATTGATTAAAAAGTTATTCAAACAAAACAAGGTTGTAACTGACTATGCTGTGTTTTTCAGAAAAGAAAGGTTGTAACCGATTCCCAGTATTGAATTGTCGCAAGTGTCACTTCCGACCCTCATTGAGACTATGCATGAATAGCAGGTCGTAAATGTTACTTAGGATCATCCCCACGACGTTTAAACGATACAACCGGTATACGGTTTATAGCATATAGTGAATGCGATTACGTTGGTATTTTTCGTATCTGAAGTATAATAATGTAGTATTTAAAATAGCCCGAGTTCTCTCTGGCTCCGACACCAGACATATATCTGTCAAAATGTCAAAGTCTGGTGTTGGGGCCAGAGGGAACTCGGGCTATGTACATCAAATGATGCATTTCGAGTTATAAAAGGGACACATTCAAATTGAATCCGAGAACAGCAAATACAGAGCAGGGACAGTTATTCGGAATAACGAATAACTGTCTAACTTTACTTTCCGGGGGGCGAAAGTAAAGTTGGACAGTTATTCGTTATTATTTTTTTTACAGAAAAATGCTGTAAAACAGATCCTGGTGCACGGGTTTTGAAAGGTTGCACGTACAGGGGATGCCAATGACAGCATTCACACCGAGTTTCGTTAACAATGAAATAGGAACTCGCCCCGAGCTAGGACCAGGAACATGGAATTTGAACAAAATCTCAATTTTGACAATTTTCGGGTATAGGGTCCCAGGGGGTCTAGAAACCGTGCCACTGCACGGGTTTTGAAAGGTTGCACGTACAGGGGCGCCATTGACAGCATTCACACCGAGTTTCATTAACAATGAAATAAGAACTCACCCCGAGCAAGGACCAGGAACATGGAATTTGAACAAAATCTCAATTTTGACCATTTTAGGGTATAGGGTCCCATGGGGTCTAGAAACCATCCCGGTGCACGGGTTTTGAAAGGTTGCACGTACAGGGGGTGCCAATGACAGCATTCACACCGAGTTTCATTAACATTGAAATAGGAACTCACCCAGAGCTAGCACCAGGAACATGGAATTTGAACAAAATCTCAATTTTGACAATTTTCGTGTATAGGGTCCCACGGGGTCTAGAAACCGTGCCGGTGCACGACTTTTGAAAGAACCTGTCTTTTCAATTATATCACTACGCACGCCTGTTATGTCGTATCGATTGTGTGTATGTGGAATGATAGGAGCGGTCTGGTTTTGTCAATCTGGTTTCCATGGTAGATCCATTAAATATAGACAGGACAGTTTTCATGTTGACTATACGATTACTATAGTTAAGCAGGGACGTATACTGGAGGGACTTTATGGTTTCTGCGAAGTAGGGACTACCTTCGTCTACAACAACACCTATTGGCTGCATCTGTCGCATAACATTATTGTTATACTTTCTCTAGTGCGGGCTTTATACTTTCAATATAAAGTGCATAGACACGTATGCTAGGTGAGACTTGGTATTTTAGAAATGTATGGTTAGGCAAGACTAAACCTTCACATCATTGTATAGAGATCAACGACTACTACATTAACATATCGTAGTGACGGGTCCATGCGATCACCTAATATCCGTTAATAGAAGGAAATAGTGATTTTATTTTATATAAATATTTGAATAATTGATAATATTATAATGTTTGTCATAAGATTACATTTTCTAAGAATTTGGAGAAAAGGCAAGCCGATTTCCGACACATATTTTTATGCACCCGACACCTTCAGTGTCGCCCCTCCTCTGGATCAGAAGTAAATCCTCATTATCTAACCTAAATATTAACCTTAATAGCAATGATTGTTTGAAATTTGGTCATGGTCTATAATTTGACATACACCCTAGAAAGGAAAATTGATTATTATTATCACTTTTCATTACATTACAAATTTCATGAGTTATTCAAACGTTGGGCTACGGGCCAATTGTATATACATGTAGTACATGGATACACAGAAAACGATGTATAGAGAATGTACAGAGATGATGTACAACATAATTAAATAGGGGTTCTGATAGCTTCAAGGATAAATTTCCCTAACATACATAGCTGTTTACTATTTTTGACAATTGTTAATGAAACTTAACTGCACTCTAAGATATTAAAATATACTACAAATTAACAGAAAGTGATATTCATCTTTTCATGCCTTTGGAGTTACATTCGTAAAAGTGCGTTTGTTCTCTAGGAACATTTCTTTATCAGTACTTTTATTCTATCTTTACTGAAAATTACTTAGTAAGATAAAAACAAATTGTACCCTATATCAATAATTAACTTTTGGTTACTAACACTGGTACCGTAGGCATGTGGTATAGTGGTAATAGTAAATAAAAAAGTATTTTGAATATGTGTTTAACATTATATTGTATAACTCAATGAGTTAAGTGTACAAGATGATGCACAGTTAACATGAAAATGACCCTGTCATTGCAAATGGTTACATTATACATGTATCACGGAACTGGATTCGATGCTTTTTTTATAAATCATATATTTTTTTTTAATTTCTCTTTTTTTTATGAGCTATATGGAACGTATCATTAAAAAGGAAAGAATAAAAACATCTTCTTGAAAATTTTAGTCTGATGAAAAAGGTGTTGTTATTTCTATACACATTGAAAACTCTCGAAGGTTTATGTAAATCAAAAACTACTTAGTGAAGTACAACATTTTATATTTTTCATATAAAAAGTCGGGTTTTAAACTTAATAATCATATCAAATGGATTTCCCAGAATACGAGGAATTGCTTCTAGTGGAATGTCTATACACATTGAAAACTCTCGAAGGTTTATGTAAATCAAAAACTACTTAGTGAAGTACAACATTTTATATTTTTCATATAAAAAGCCCCCCCCCCCCCTCCTCCGGCGCTACACGACGTTGTAATGCTGTTTTTACTGTTCACTTGTCTCAACAGAGTGACCAAACAGTTGAACAAATAAACTTTCATTGTCGAATTGGATGGCTGGACGAGAAAAACGTGCAAACTGGTCAACGCCTATAGAGAGCAAACTGCACGGGAAAAAGTGTCAATGACACACGGATAGTGTGTATGTGTCATACTCGGTCATGCGTGTGAATTTTCATGTATATACATGTTGGTAATACATGTTCCATAATGATTCTCCCCATGCATAGTTTCTTTTTTCCGCTAGTATAGTTAAGAAAGCTGATGTAGGAGGGTGTAAGTGGTATAGGAAGTATAGGTGGTATAAGAAGTATAGGTGACGTATGAGGGTTTAGGTGGGT
This sequence comes from Mizuhopecten yessoensis, assembly GCF_002113885.1. Taxonomy (NCBI): domain Eukaryota; kingdom Metazoa; phylum Mollusca; class Bivalvia; order Pectinida; family Pectinidae; genus Mizuhopecten; species Mizuhopecten yessoensis. Next base: position 702,832 of record NW_018407840.1, read on the forward strand.
TAGGAAGTATAGGTGATGAAGGAGGGTATAGGTGGCATAGGAAGTTAATGTGACGTATGAAGGTATAGAAAGTAAAGGTGACGTATGAAGGTATAGAAAGAAAAGGTGGCGTAGGAAGGTATAGAAAGTAAAGGTGACGTAGGATGATATAGGTGGTGTAAGAGGGTATAGATGATGTAGGAGGGTATAGGTGATGTACGAGGGTATATATTATGTAGGAGGGTATAGGTGATGTAAGAGGGCACAGATGATGTAGGAGCGTATATGTGGTATAGGAAGTAGAAGTGAAGTAGGAAGGTATAGGAAGTATATGTGATGTAGGAGGGTATAGTTGGTGTAAGGGGGTATAGATGATATTGGAGGGTACATGTGGTATAGGAAATATAGGTGATGTAAGAGGATATATTTATTTAAAGTGGTGTAGGAGGGTAAAGGTGGTTATAGGAAGTATATGTGATGTAGGAGGATATAGATGGTATAGAAAGTAAAGATGAAGTAGAAGGGTTATGGTGGTATAGTAGGTAAAGGTGATGTAGGAGGGCAAAGGGGGTATAGGAAGTGAAGATGATGTAGGAGGCCAAAGGGGGTGTATGACATATAGGTGATGTAGGAGGGTATAGGTGGTATATGACGTGTAGGTGATGTAGGGGGTATATGTGATATAGGAAGTAAAGATGATGTAGGAGGCCAAAGGGGGTATATGACGTATAGGTGATGTAGGTGGGTATAGGTGGTTTTTGACGTGTAGGTATCACTGACTGTTACAGACGTTGGACGGAAATGAACAATAGCCGACTTATCAGCGTTAATATTTAGTTTATTGGATTCACACCAAGTATTTAGACCATTTAGTTATAACTGGAAACCACGCTCAGTACTAGCCATGATCACCAGATCATCTGCATTGAGTAGGGTACATACTTACGCTCCGTTACCTCTATATCAACCCCAAACTATTCAAATATGTTATAAGGTCATTAATATACAAGGTGAATAAAATCGGTGATAAAGTTCATCCTTGTTTTAAACCGCACGTGACGTCAAACCACTCCGTACTTAATCCATTTACTCTCACACAGCCTTGTACAGACTTCATAGCTGAAAAGAGGTTACCAGTAATTCCTAGTGTATCTAGTTTACGAAATAACAAAGCCCTATTTATACTGTCCTACTCAGATCAAATGCTCAGACGACCTGACGTCCTGCTCGCCACAATTTGCGGCGGCCATTTTTGAAAAGTGACTCAAGTTATCCACAAAAAGAGACGGTCCGGAGTTGTTCTTAATAAGAAAAGTACATTCTATTTTCGGTCCAAATCAGAACGGGTTGTTGATAAGTCACCCCCTGTTATTGCATAACATACATAATTAATCCTCCGTTTTATATAAACAATTTTAAGTGACGATTGAATTTCTGTCATTTTTCATTCTTTTATATCCAAAAAACAGAAAGGGTAGTTATTTTATAGATGATTTGTTTCACAATTTTAATGATGAAATGAGTTCCTCCTGAGGAGGAAAACGATGTGTTGGATGCTATCTAAATGAATATGGTGTTTTTTTTTACATATGTGGTTAATCTAGTGACTGTAAATAATATACATCTAGAGCCACATACAAATGGTTCGTACCTTTGGCGTAAGGACTGCAACACAGAAGAGATCACTTCCAAAAACTAACCCGGCCATCCCCTTTTAAAATCCTTTAACCAGAGACATATAACATGTATTATTTTACCTCTACTTGTTTAACACTACACAAAAGTAACCACATAAACAAGCTATTTCCCCTCTAACTGCATGCCAGGGAAATAGTTCGTCTGGAGGGGTGCGATAGTTTTGAAACTATTTCCCTCAGAAAATGCAGGAATTGAGTGACGTCGTAGGCGGGGCCTGAAATCAGCGCACTCGAATGACGTCGGCAATTTCCGGCCAGCGGAGCCGGTATTCTTGGCCGACCTTCACCTCGCATTGTTGTTGACAGACGACAACAGAAATGGCGACCCCCAGGTTTTCTGTGTTGGGCGAGAGCGAGTTGTCGGACATATTGGAGGCAAAAGACATTTGGCTAATTTTCAAGCAAAAACTGTGATTTATTGTTTATTGTACATGTGATATCCTTTATTTCATGTTATTGCGTAAACTGTTTTTTTTCTGATGTTGATTCTCAAGAAAATTTTAGTTTTGTTAATAAAGTGTCCCAACTGTTGAAAATTTGTTGTCTTATAATATTTAGAATATTGTAAGGGAGTGTTTGTATCGGTATAATAAAACAGTTGAAGTATGGGTATTTCGGGATATAGCAAGTTTATGATCCCCCTCGTCCAGGACTATTTCCCTCGACTTCGCCTCGGGAAATAGTCCTGGCCTCGGGGGATCATAAACTTGCTCTATCCCTCATACCCATACTATACTATAGTGTATAAACTGCGTATATACTGGTTTTATACGCCTCTGTTTTAACCGCCCGATGTTTATTTTTTAAAACAAAACTTTTTTAAACAAAGTGTCTGATCAGAGACGTATATGTTTCTGGTCTGACGTGCTGACAAAAAAAACCCCAGTAAATAACAAACTTTTTGTTATTAAATTGATCTTTAGAAAATTCGATGAACACCTATATACACCACAAAACAATTGATTAAAAAAACAATTGATCTAAATTGATCAAATTAACGTAGGCGCACCAAGAGAATATGATACATACGTCTCTGGCGCACCGCACCCCTTTCTTTATAATATGTAGATATACGATTGGAATTGACAAAAAATGCACCAGTACAATAGTTAATACTCAAAATGAGCAGCAACCCTTGTTTTTTCACTCCCGGTCGTAAAACTTGAAACGTTTTTATTCTGTATGCAATCCAAGGAATCCAAGCACACACCACTTCTAAGAATATTGCAGAGGGAGAACCTGTCCGTTCAAGTCTCACAAAGATTAGTAATTTATCAATGAACCACCTGATCAGATATATAGCATGGTCCATAATTAATTGGCTCGTTTTTGACTTTCATCTGTTGAGTGATGCAGCTGTACTGATTGTGGTTTGCATATAATGTGACTCTGTGGCAGCACTTACGCATTTCATTTATTTATATTTTTTTTTAAATTGATCCTTATACCAGAGACGTCATATATTTAAGCATTGAACTATTTTTGTATGGTATTTATGATCTATTTGAATGACATAGCTAGCGCGCATTATGTTGTTTGCTTGCAAAGCTGTGTCATTCAAATAGATCATAAATACCATACAAAAACAGTTCAATACTTATATTTACGTTTTCTCTGCCTCTTATGTTCTTTTTTAATTTAAAATTTATATTTAAAATTTTAAATGCCCGCCTTATCGACAGTCCACAAAATTTCGTTCAATAGTTTGAACAGTGTGTTTGTCGCGTGCAAACAAAGTAGTATTTTGAAATTTTAACAAACACTTCAATGTTTTTCCACAATTCAGTATAAATACAATTGCGTATGATTTGTCTATAGGGTGATTTAAGTTTATCAATAGAACTCTGAGCTGAAAGTTAGATTTGAAATTGTTTCGATTTTTCTTCGGAACAAATTTAGCGCATGGATAAATACAGTGAACACCGTAAATCCGACCTTGCCCTCCACGAGGGAGTTATTTTTGGAAGTTAATTCGAAGAATCTAGACGTATTTTTTTTGTTGATTGTATGGGAATCTGACTACAGTCTGTAGATTCTATAACAGCCTCGTTATTTGACATGTTGTCAGAAACTGAGGAAACAGTGGCTGCGATACGCGTGAAACTGATTGCGTTTGAAGTGAGTGAACTTGCGACGGAGCACAGGGTTCATTACAAATGTCTGAAATGTTTATGTGTGCTGTGACTCATATCAGTAGGTCTGTAACATATCTGTCAGTAGGTCTATAAAATATGTGTATTCAGACATTTGTAACGAACCCCTGTTGATCAGTGCAGTGTAACAGACGATATTTTTGATAAATTGCATGAGCGTTAAAATTGTTTCCATTGCCGGCGTTGGTGATTTCAACCGATGTGCATTTTGTACGATATTGCAAACCTTGGTCTTGTTTTTGTTGTAATATTTTTTTATTTTTTTTTATTTTTTTTATTTTTTTTATTTTGCACATAAATTTACAATGACATTGTCAAATCTCACAATGCCTAGCGATATTTCAGCAGCCGTCATGTTTATTTACATTGGATATTGTAGTTCCTGTCAGTATTAATACGCTAAGAATTATGTCTCGTGCTGCATGGTAATTAAAGTCCCATCAACGACACAGCTTTCAAAGAGGCTATATAGTGTCAATGCCATGCAAATGTAAATATATATATGTCTCTACGTTAATTTGAAACCTTTTAACTATTATAGTATTTAATGTGTAAGGACAAAATCCAGGAGTTTGTTAGGTAGGGGCTGTCCCAATCACCTGCTCTCTGGATTGGCACACGTGATAGTTTGTTTTAATTTATTAATTTATTATGTATAATAGCTTCTTAACAAAATTATGTTATGGTCTATATATTTTTACATTAAGATGATTTATCCCTGTTATGTAACTATATGTTTTTATACTGTGTAACTATATACTTAAACGTTTTACATTAAGATGATTGATCCCTGTTATGTAACTATATGTTTTTATACTGTGTAACTATATACTTGTACGATGTAATTCTGATATATGACACTATAATGAAAAAAATTAACGATATATGTCTCTACGTTAATTTGACTCAATTTTCCGCCGTTATCTCACCTGGGGACATTGTTGTTAAATTGAAAATTGGAAGACACATAATCTACACCAATCTACATACTAACTTCAGGACCCCCTTGACCATCTGCTGGCATCCCTTTGATGTCATACCTGTACACAGGTATATAGGTGTATCGTTGGCCTCCTGCTGTCAGCGCTGTGCTCAGGTGTTTAGTTTTTTTTTTACCTGTATACAAATTTCATAACCAAGTATGCTAAGGGAGTGGATCGAGATGATTTTCATAATTTAACTAAGATTTTAAAATAAAATTTGTGTAGGTTACATGTATAGGGAAAAACAAAACAAAAGATGTTTAATCTCATAATTCAATGATATTTTCGAGATAATTAGATTATAAAAGTCCGTGATCTAGTTTAGCATCGCATACACAGGTACTGTATTGTATACAATCAAATGTTTGAAATGTCGACCTAACTTAAGAAAGACACAATGTCGTGGATTTGTCATTAAACGGTGATACTAAAAATATTAACATTTAAAAACAGCAGACACCAACGTTAAAGTTATTTTGTAAACATTTTCACTGATACCTTTTCGTATTTTTAGACCATAGAGGTACCAGAGTATATAACTTTTTTCAATTTAAATATTCCGGCACAGAACTGGTCACGACGTAGTGCTGTTTCAATGACGACATGATTGGATAAGTTCTCTCTGTATAGCAGAAACATATAAAGTATATACGTCTCTATGTAGAGTAAAGAAAATGATTGCAAACTGACTTTCCAGCTAATTTTAGAAAATATCGCAACGGTGACATCGGGATGGCACGTTTGTCGAATGCGTAAAACCTGAGTAGAATCAAGTATACATGTATTTTGATATTCTCCGATTTTTCTTTTTCAAACACAAGAGCACCGGTATCAATATAAATCAACAAAAATGTCTACACAAATTCATATTTATAACTCCATTTTTTTTATCACAATCGATAACTACGTGATTTTTGTTCCATCTATCACATGTGGAACCTTTCAAAAGATGGACATCTACATCCGTTCTAGATATTTCCAAACCCTGTGTGCCATCTATTTACCAATAAAATTGTCAAATTTATTTTCCTGGTCAAACTCTTGTTAAATACCTTTTTAAATCCTACTTAAACTTAATGTAAACGGTTTTTGCCGGACCCCCACTTTCTGGAACCATTTAAATATTGGGCACCGGCACAGATTCTGTAGTTGCGACCGTATTCTGAATGATTATGAATACATGAAATGTTTTACTAATACTTTGTTCATGGTACTGGCTCGGAGTGAACACCAAGTTCTATCTTTATGGCACCCCCTGTACGTGGAACCTTTAAAACGTTTGGCATCGGCTCGAGTTCTAGACCTATTTGGAAACTGGTCCCTTAAAATAATCCATTAATAAATGTTGTAGCGACATCATACTCCTTTTAACAAAATTTGAACAAAGCCATACTAAATTTGGTCAAAATCTAACAATATCTGATTGCTGATCATTCAATATGAATTTACTAAGTTTTTCTTTCTAATTCCAAACATCTATTTTACTACGTTTCTATCTACACAGATAGATCCGGGCGCCTACCATCGTACCATCTTCATAGTTTTCATGTTCTATTGATCTTTACTCTGCGTGTCTCTTTTCTGTTGGAATAAGTCACGTAAACAATTTGTCAACTCATAGTCAATTTTCATAATTATTTTAAACTGATTTGTATGACATTGAAAAGTCAGGTTGTTGTGCTACATATTTATTATATGGTGCCTACTCTGTAGGAAGGAGAACCCAAATTTGAATTTGAAGAAAGATCTGTCTAGTATTTGTCAATAAATATGGATAACAAACTGTAACTGTCAAAATCAAGTATGGATGCCTTTGCGACCATTTTGTTTTTTCTAAACAGCCTTAATATGAAACATGCACAACTAAGGCCATATACAAGTAACCATACGAAAACGGATAAAGATCTATCAAGTACGTATTGAGAAATAGCGCTAACAACCTTGCAATCTCTTAATTCAAAATAGCAGTCTGTCACCTATCGTGATATCCTGATCAGACCCTTTAACGCATAACAGAAGATCACGGGAAACTTTCATGTCAAATTTGATAAAGATCCTCCCATTACTTTCTGTGAAACAATGTTAACATACTTTAACTCTCCACATTCCAAATGGCCGCTCATCAACCAACTTGGTTTTAAACAGACACGAAATTTGACATTCATAACAAGAGACCAGAAAGATCCTTCGAATACTTTCTAAGAAATAGCACTAACACTATTCATCTTAATCTCAAAATTCAAACAAGAGGCCCAGGGGCCTGTATCGGCCCTTCACCCAAGGATGCTTCAGACCAAATATGGACCAAATCCTTTCATTCCTACAGAAGTAGAAGGATTTTAAAGAATAATTTGCCGTGTTTCCCCTTATTGGGCCCTGCCCGTCAGGTCCCTGGGGGCCAACCCCACGGTTTATACAAAATTGGTTCCCCTTTACCTAAGGATGATTCAGACTAAATATTGAACAAATCCTTTCGTTCCTACAGAAGAAGAAGGATTTTAAAGAATTTGCTATATTCCCCCTATTCGGCCCCGCCCCTCAGCGCCCAGGGGTAACAGACCCACCATTTATACAAAATTTGTTCCCCTTTCCCGAGGGATGCTTCTGACTAAATTTGGTCAAAATCTGCTCAGTCGTTCATGACTAGTAGCGATTTTTAGGAAAAGTTGACGGACGGACTACGGACGGTCGCAGCTGCGGACCAGGTAATCTAAAAACATGTAGCCGCCTGTCGGCCATCTTTGTTTTCATGTCAGATCCCAAATTCGATATGCGAAACTACAGACTATAAGAACATTCGTGTTAAACGTAAGAAAAAACAGCCCAGTTCTTTCTGAAAAATGGCGTTAACAATCTATCAACATTCAAAATGGATATCTGTATGTGGTAATTTAACACGGTGTAAATTATTGCTGTGTTACCACCTGTTACACTTTCTACGTAAAGTTAACGAATAACGAATAACGAATAACTGTAAAGTAAACGGATAACGAATAACGAATAACTGTCCAACTTTACTTCCGCCCCCCGGAAAGTAAAGTTAGACAGTTATTCGTTATTTAATAGCGAATAACGAATAACGAATAACTGTCCAACTTTACTGATCTCCATTCATAGTTATAAAAGTAATGAGCTTACAGAAATCTGTATTGTGTTTTCCTGATTGGCAGTGTTAATGCTTGGAAGTAATTTCCACGTTCAACATGATAACAAGATGAAGGTTATTTTTCTTTGATCCGTAATTAGAAAATAATACTAGAATCACATTAGCTGTGCCATTATAAACTAACTGGCCCTAAGTGCAATATTAGACTGTGCTGTGGTGCGGTGTCCGTCGCTCGTCCATCAAGTTTTCCCGCTACTCCAGTCCAGAATGGCAAAGTTGACTTTGAATTTGGACTGAAGCAGTTATGGGCCAAGTGAACCCAATTTTGTATGAATAGAGGGTGTGGTCTTTCAGGGGCAACATAACTGAAGATCGTTTTTTTCTGTAGAAATAAATAAGTTTTATCATATATGCTTTTGGGCAAATTTGGGACAAAGATAATACATTTTGTATAAGCGGAGGGTGCCGGCCCCCTTGCCCTTTCCGAGGGAAGATGGGCAAGGCCAAATAGATAGCGAAAGGTAAACCGGTGAAATCCTTATTCTAGAAGAACGAAGAGATTTTGTCTTAATTTGCTCTAGTGCACCCTTTAGACAACGGGACGTAATTTTGTATAAGCAAAGGCGGGGTAGAGGCGGGGCCAAATATCAGTTAACCTTTAACATCCTTCTTCTGTAGGATGAAGTGAGTATCGTTCAATTTCGTTCAGGAACAACCTTAGGACAATGGGACTTGATGGGTTTTTTTTAAATACGAAGTGTGTGGCTTCCCCAGGGGTAGAGGGACGAGAACAAATAGAGGCAAACCTTTAAAAGTCTTTTTTTGTCAAATTTCACTCTTGGGCTCTGGGGGCAGAAGAGAGAATGGGAAAAATTTGGTCATAACGGTTTCCCATTCTATGATTAGACAAATATGTTTCCCCACAATTCGCCATGGAGCGCGCGAGTCCTGGTTGGGATATTGGGCATAACTTGAAAACATTTGAAATCCTTACCCCAATTATAACCATATTGGACATTGTCAGACAAAACATCCATGCTCCCAAGATTTGGTCCGTCCTCACCCCCGGGGCTGATTCTGTTAGCATGTGTGTGTTTCTGTGATCAAGTTATGGTAAAAGTTGAGATCAATTTCCATTAAGAATTGTAGATCCAACACTTTAATGCAATAAACAGGAATTCAAGTTTCAACACTGCCAACGGAAACAGTGAGGGTTCCTTGTGTACTGTTATGTCAGGAAAGTTTAAAAGCAATTATAATTAGAATAGATGTACTACATTTAAAATCACTTAACATACTCTAAACTTACATGCGACACATTAATTGTTTACAATTAACATGTAGTTTGCCAAGTTTGAAATACCAGTAAATATACCTTTAATATTAGCACGACAAACCTGGGCAGTGTTGATTTTCTTCACCAAGTTGTTAACGTCTTGTCAGCTTAATTACGTTGAATACGAACACTGGATGTCTGCAATATTTTTTTTTATCAAATATTCTAATGAAAAAACGTTCATGTCCTCGTTTTAACACTGCTAATATGTAGATAGTAAACATAACAATATTTGTATAACTGGTAAAAATGGACATGCAAAGCTGTTAAGTGAAAAACTTATTAAGTTGATCACATTTTGAACAATAAGTGGTCAGGAGATTCATTAATATATAATACGACGACACGCCCTGCGGGGCGTTCCTGGAGTGGTGAAACCACGAGGTACCTGGATAACCGATGTGAAGAGTAAGAGCTAACATAAGAGAAATGTATGTCTTAGGATTCAAACTGATATCTTATATGAAAATATGACCATTGAAAATTACTTTGAACTAATATAGAATAAACATGTACATGTAAAATTTACACAAAATGACTGGTAAAGAAAATCGTACAAGTGGCATTTTGCACTCGAGATCGACTTGAGTCGCCGGATATCTACGAGGTACACACATGTTATGAGCCAATTGAACAACACAATATTATTGATTAAAATGTTAGCAAAATAGCTTTGATGCCGTTAAATTTGTATTAATTCAACCGTGACAAAGAATTAAGGTAATTGTTGGATGACGCTGGTAATGAGATAAATGGATATATTTAAGATCAAAGATATGTAAGATTGTCAGTTTTCTCAAATCTAAAACTTCTTTATATGAATGGCCAAAACAATTGGAGAAATCATAGTTTTGTATATTGTTATTAAAAGGATGATACAAGGAATTTTGATTTTCTTTTATACGTGACTCAAACTTTTATAGAAATATGATATGACCATTGTAAGGATGGTTGATGTTTCATGTTGGTGTCTAAACTTGAAACCGATGACCAATAACACGAACTTATTCCCTGCCAATAGCTACAATGTAAAAACACACGGACCTCGACTTTGAGTGAAAATATAAATAACGCACGGCATATGTGTACTCAGTTAATTCAATTCTCACACGAATTTTATTGATAAGGCGCTATAAATATGAAATAAAGATGAAATGTCTATGATGTCACGTAACTACATTATTAATTGTAAATATTTTGATCAATGTGAACTTAAAATGTTTATCTCTCCATGTGCTACTAATTGAAATATTGAAGCATGAAAAAGTCACAAATGTTGTACAGTATATAATGTTTGAGACAAAGTGAGAGTTTGAACATTTTGGATTAGGCGATGTCAAACGATTTTCTATATCCCACGAAAGCTTTTCACAATGAACACCTTAACTTTTTCGTATGTTTTCCTATATTGTGTCAATTAACATGACAAATCACAGTTTCATTTTTGCTCATCTTTTTAAAGAGGATGGAGTGTCAAGAGTATCATATATATTTCATTGTTAATTATAATAACACAAGATATCTTTAATCATGAGTTTTGGAGTCGCTCAGTTTTGTACCTTATCTTACAACTGTAACTAGAGAATGATTGCTGAGCTAAAGCATGCAGAAGCGTGTAACCCGAATAACTAAATCTCGATAGCCGTTTCCTTTAAACATTTATTATTTTTAGTTTATGAAAATGGACAGTGAACTCCAGTGCCTAGCTAAGTCACTATACATACACGAATCAGCAGATTCGGCTTTCTTCTCAATCACGTTCTTATTTTATTTGATATACAAACACAATGCCCTCATAGTCTCTGTGATAGCCAGGAACAACTTCCTTTCGGATGTTTTTCCATTTCCCCTCTTTTTCTATCTCGTCCATCAAGGGTTCAAAACGTCCGTTGTACTCCTCAACCGTATCTAGGTGAAATGGGCGGGTGACCATCACAAAATACCCACCTACAACATATAAACACAGGTCTTGTAGTTATCTACGGCATCAAAAATGTATGTATTCACCAAGGCGGCCGTGGTTTGATTCCCCGTCGGACGTGAAAAAGTATGGGGTCGCCTGCCCGACCCAGTGTGTTTCCTCCGGGTACTCCGGTTTCCTCCCACATTAAGACCTCTCTCGCGCTTACATGCGGGCTAACAAGAGTGATTAATATACGTTTTAAACATTTATAAGTTAATAAAGTTAAATATCAAAAAAGTAAAGTTGAGCATTTCTTCCATACTTTTATTAACGACGATTTAACACGTTCGCAATATAGTTTCTGTTTTATTTTGTTTTTGCATTGTTTAACGGCCAATAGACAATATGAGTCATTTTGGGCCAAGACAACACTGTAAAAAAAGACATTCACTAAAATGAGTACATCAAACTAAAACAAAATAGGTTAAAAATTAAAATATATCAATAGCAAACTAACTGGTTGTCTATCATATCTTATTGTAAAGATTGATTAAATGTAAACAGTCGTATATCAATTGCAAAGAAAATAAATCAAACTTTTCATAGACGATACATTATATAATGGGTCACGAATTTGTTTGAAATCAGCGCATTCAGACACAAAATGTGAATGTAAATGTAAATGGTTGATCACATGCATGAAAAAAAGGCTGGCAATATAGTGTCCAGTGCTGAAAACGAAAACCACAACATACAGGTGATGGCACATTTTAAAAAATACACACATGTGATGGCCCTTTTAAAAAATACACATATGTGATGGTCCTTTTAAAAAACACCCGCATGTGATGGTCCTTTTAAAAAATACCCGCACGTGATGGCCCATTTTAAAAAATACACACATGTGATGGCCCTTTTAAAAAATACACACATGTGATGGCCCTTTAAAAAAAAAAAACGCATGTGATAAGCCTTTTAAAAAAACCACGCATGTGATGGTCATTTTAAAGAAAACACGCACGTGATGGCCCATTATAAAAAAATATACACATGTGAGGGCCCTTTTAAAAAATACACACATGTGATGGCCCTTTTAAAAAATACACATATGTGATGGTCCTTTTAAAAAACACACGCATGTGATGGTCCTTTTAAAAAATACACGCACGTGATGGCCCATTTTAAAAAATACACAAATGTGATGGCCCTTTTAAAAAATACACACATGTGATGGCCCTTTTAAAAAATACACACATGTGATGGTCCTTTTAAAGATTTGGTAATAGATGCAGTATGCCAGTGAAGAATTTCAATGTTCCACGAACCTACATTGTAATGGTATCTCATATATTAAAATCATAAAAAGGGAAACTATTTTGCAAGAATTTCAACTAGGTGTGGCAATACCCTTCTATATGAGAATATAACAATTGCGTGACTATGCGTTTGGAAAATAGTCCTTTAAAAGCATCACTCAGAGCGTTCCCCAAGCACTTACATTGAAGCTAACTTCATCATACTTTTCATTTCAAATACATTACGTTAAACTTAAAGGGACATCACGTGAAGAGCCATAATTTTTTTTAGTGAATGTATATATTGTTTGCACTTCCACTTATGTTACCTCGCTATTCCCATATTCATAGTCCGTTCCAAATGTCCAGTTTGACAACTTGAATTGTTCGGGAAAGCCATGCTAAAAATAGCGCCAATAACGTCACCTGACTCGGCAGTAAACACAAGTGGTCTGAGCAAGATGAAACCGTTTCCAGAGGGGCCCCCAGAGAGGGGCCGTCAGGCAACTGCAACTTCTTACCGCGCTATGAAACCAAGTGATATGATTTCTGAGTCCGTATTCAAACTTATTGATCAGTAATTATTCATCATCAGAAGTTAATTGCACGCTTGCCAATATTCAGAATTTAAATTTATTTAGCTTTAAACATATTTGTTGCCAATAAAATTGAACAAGGGATGGGGGCACAAGATTTTACAATTTATCACAGCCTTCTCCCGTCATACATTTACAATTAAATGTCAACAATGATAATAGACATAAACATAAAGTAGATATTTACAAATATATATTGAATTTAGTACCAGAATGTGACCGGTACAGATGGTACGGGGCTAAACACCTTCCCTCAACCATGGGACAACCTTTCTGGTGTTTTTTTTTATATATATTGCCGGGGCAGAGGAGGTCGGGTATTCATATTAGTACTAATTAAATCTTGTATGTGTAACGCACCAAGGTTTTGGGGCGTTGCGTTCCGTCTAATTCACCGACCTGCGGGAATCCTTAAAATTATACCGGCCGCTACCGGATATATCAAGGTGGCTTCTGGGATAGAGCACTTTTGTTCCCGACTTCAGCCAGGTAAGCAGCACTTTTTCAGCTGTCTAAATCCAATGATTTAATTACTCTATGTCGCCCATCCTTCCAGAATCCGGGGTTGTAAACATTTACTGAACATTTCTTGTTAGGTCCTCGGTAGTATTTTTGTACTATGGCGTTAGTTTAATAGGGAAATAGCGAGGTGAACTTAGAGATATTTTTGCGGGAGACATGCCGGTCGTCATACCGTTTGAAGGAGAGATGTTTTGCATTCTCCGCCCTTTATGTTCTGAGCATGCCGTGGTTGTGTCTATGAGCGGTAGGCTCCTCTAGCCCACATAAAGGCGTGTGGCGGACCGTAGAATGGTTAACGGAAAAGCTATTGAGCGGAAGTGATAGCCGCATGTCCTCGTGCACGTGTTTGAGTTATCTCGTGGAGGGCTTTGGGATTCGTGATAAGGTAGCTTGCTCGAATATAGAGCGAGTACGAGTTATAGACAGGGTCATGTTGTACTGAATATTTCACTAAATTGTAGTGAAACTTGGCAACCCACCTGCCGCCACGTGTCTTGTTATGCTGTTAAGTTTGAATGTACAATAAACGTGCGAAATCTATACCTGCCTAAGTTGTTTGTGTCACCGATCTCTGCTTCCTAAATACTTTTTCATACTTTATTTACAATCGATGGAACCTGCAAGCGAAAGCGGCAGTCAAACCCGAGTGTGTAGGTAACGTTTCGTTACATATGTAAAACCAAAAATAATCGTGTAATTCAGCAATATAATCAAATCATACTATTCTACTGAACCCGGTCATATTATAAATTATGTAAATCTAATAGCGCACGTATCTTAATGACCCCGAAAATACGCCGTGGGCCTTCACAACAGTTATCCCTTGGAGGGCCTCATGGCAAAATCAAACTAACCAGTCACTTATCCCTTCCTTTCGCAAAAACCACTGTATAATCATAGAAACACAAAGTAAACTCCCCGATAAATGCCCATTGACATATTAAACTAAGTTCATCTGTGTTCAAACTCAGACAAAGATACTAGCGAGCTTAATAGTTTTAGATATTTATTCATAACATAAACAGCGCTAGCATTTCTGTCGATTCCATTTCAGCTTAACCGGTTATCCGGAAGAATACATGCACCGTACTAACTGCTAGGGCAGTTATTTTCTCCTTTGAATCCTGCCCACCTGCAATAATGATTCCGTAATGTACTCCTTGCGCTATCTTTTGACCATTTGGCAACTTTTTGTTTCATAGCTGACACGGTACAACCCTTTTCTTTCGCTTACTTCACACGGCCAGTCATTTTGTTTACAAAGAAATGGTGTGCTATACGCATGCGCTAGTAGAGGGAAATCCCTGAACAAAACGTTGGTCAGACAGGTAGAAATACCGATGATTTTCTTAGATTTAATCATTTTTATGAATCTATTTCAGCCAAATCCGATCGTTATTTTCCATAAGGAGTCTCACTTGATATGTTTATGTAGTATTTGAAAAAAGACAAAAAATAAAGTTACTTCACCGTGATGCCCCTTTAAAAACAAATGGATCAGATATGATAGCTTTGTTTTATATTTTGGTTTTGTGCGGAAAACAGCTTGTGACGTCAGCTGTGCCTCTCATGTTGTTCAAGTTATATATTATCATGACCTCGCCAAAAGCAACGGGACACTTTTTTAATCGTAGATAGCAGCTTTCATAATTGCAGGACCAGTGTGAGCTTATGCCGCCATACCGCAGCATCCGTCGTCCGTCCATCCGATCGTCCGTCAACTATTCCTTTAAAACGCTACTTGTCCTAAACAGGTTTTTGAGTTTTGACTAACTTTGGTCTGGAACATCCATGGGCAAAGGGGACTAATTAAGCATTGGACGCGCATTATGATTTGTTTGCTTGCAAAGCTGTGTCATTCAAATAGATCATAAATACCATACAAAAACAGTTCAATACTTATATTTATGTTTTCTCTGCCTCTTATGTTCTTTTTAACTTACAATTTATATATAAAATTTAAAATTTCCGCCTTATCGACAGTCCACACAAATTCGTTCAATAGTTGGAACAGCGTGTTGTCGCGTGCTGATTGGCAAACAAAGTGGTACTTTGAAATTTTAATAAACACTTTTTAATAAACATTTTTTTCCACAATTCAGTAGCAATAAAATTGCGTATGATATGTCCATAGCGTGATTTAAGTTTATCAATAGAACTCTGAGCTGAAAGTTAGAGTTGAAATTGTTTCTATTTTTCCCCGGAACAAATTTCTCGTATGGATAAATACAGTGAACACCGAAATCCGACCTTGCCCTCCACGAGGGAGTTATTTTTGGAGTGAGTGATCTTGCGACAGAGCGCAGGGGTTCGTTACAAATGTCTGGAATGTTTATGTGCTGTGACTCATATCAGTAGGTCTGTAACATATGTGTCAGTAGGTCTATAGAATATGTGTATTTCAGACATTTGTAACGAACCCCTGTTGATCACCGCAGTGTAACAGGCGACATTTCTGATAAATTGCATGAGCGTTAAAATTGTTTCCATTGCCGGCATTGGTGATTTCAACCGATGTGCATTTTGTACGATATTGCAGACATTGGTCTTGTTTTTGTTGTAATAAAAGTATTTTTTATTTTGCACATTAATTTACAGGTCTCACAATGCCCAGCGAAATTTCAGCAGCCGTCATGTTTATTAACATTCGATATTGTAGTTCCGGTCAGTGTTGTATTAATACGCTAAGAATTTAGTCTCGTGCTGCATAGTAATTAAAGTTCCATCAACGACACAGCTTTCAAAGAGGCTATATAGTGACAATGCCATGCAAATGTAAATATTTTGTTTTTTTTTATAAACGGAGGGTGTGACCCCTCTGGGTGCAGAGGCCCAATAGGGGGAATTTCAGGTTTCAATCTTTAAAATCCTCCTTCTTCTGTACCATTGGAGGGATTTTATCAAAATAAGGCCTGAAACATCCTGTGGCAAAGGGGACTACATTTTGTATAAACGGAAAATATGGCCCCTCTGGGTGCAGAGGGGTTGGTCCCAATAGTGGAATTGGAGGACTACATTTTTAAAATCCTTCTTCTTCTGTACCATTGGGGGAAGTTTATCCAAATTTGGCCTCGAGCATACTTGGGAAAAGGGAACTAAGTTTTGTATAAACAGATCTAGAGGGTATGGCACCTCTTGGTGCAAAGCATTGGGTTCCAATAGGGGAATTTGATGCATATTCTTACCATTCTCCTGTACAATTGGAGGGATTTTAACCAAATTTGGTCTAGGGCATCCTTGGGTAAGGGGATTCAGTTTTTTTATAAACGACGAGCGTGGCCCCTTTGGGGAAGAGGGGCGGGGCCCAATATGGGAGATTTAAAATTATTTTCTTCAGAATGAACTATTTTAACCGAATTTGGTCGAGAGAAATAATTTGGCAAGGGGGACTCAATTTGTTTTAAGAGAGTGTGGTCCCCATGGGAGCAAAGGGAAAGGGTCCAGTAGTAAGTCACTCCCTCCTTATCCATAAGCTGAGGCACTACGTTGTGAGTGACATAGTTACCACATGGATAGAAGACCTGTTATCAGACAGGACACAGTCAGTCCTTATTGAAAGTGAAAAGTCTGAGTACGTGAATGTCATGTCTGGAGTCCCCCAGGGCTCGGTCATCGGCCCTTTATTGTTCCTGTTCTACATCAACGACATGCCAGAGGGTCTAGATGCAACTGTCCGTCTATTTGCGGATGACACCATTGCCTACCTGGCTATCAAATCAAACAGTAATGCCCTAAGGCTACAGGCTGATCTAGACCTACTTGCACAGTGGGAAGACAACTGGAAAATGTCATTCCATCCTGAAAAGTGTAATGTCATGTCAATCACTAGAAATAAGTCCACTGTCAAATTCTAGTAAACTTTAAATGGTCATTCCACATCTCTCAAGGAAAATGCATACAAAGCCCTCGTCAGACCATCTCTTGAATATGCATGTACTGTATAGGACCCCTACAATAAGACAGACATCCAACAAATAGAAATGGTGCAACGCAGAGCTGCTCGGTTTGTCACAAACTGGCACCGGAACTTGTCCAGCGTTGGTGACATGCTGAATACGCTGGGCTGGCCCTCACTAGAAAAAACAGGCAAGGATATGCGCCTCAGTACCTTCAATAAGATTGTACACAACCAAATAGCCATATCCATGGACTTCTTAAAGCCCCCATCACGTCTCACCACGCACACCCATGCTCATTCATTTCAAGTACCTTCTTGTAAAACCCAGGTCAGTAAACAGTCATTTTCCCCACGAACAATATCTGATTGGAACCGCCTCCCTCCAGACATCTGTGAACTTAAAAAAATAACTGCCTTCAAATCCGCCATAGCTAAATTACCATAAATCCCTATTTATTCATTTATTTATTTAATTATATATCTATTTACTTGTTTATTTTCCCCTCCTTATGCAATGATCTCCAAATAACAATCTTCAACTTGTTGAAGGCGGTTATTATAATGTAGAAGTAGAAGTAGGGGGAACTTGGTAACAAATGTTTAAAATTCTCATCCTTCAGTTTATTGAGAGGGATTTTAACCAATTTTGTTTAGAGCATCCTTGGGTAAAGGGCAATCAATTTTGTATAAAAACAGAGTTGCTTTTAGGAAGTAGAGGGGCGGCCCCAATAGGGGAAATTGAGATTAATGATTTAAATCCTCCCCAATTCATGGGGCAGAAAGAAGGAACCTAATGAGGGACGGGTAATGATTGAGGAACACAGCCAATATTTGAAAATAGTTGTTATATGTAATAAAAACAATTTTCCAAGCTTTCTTTATTTGCCAGGTGAGCGATACATGCCCTCTGTGCCTCTTGTTTACATTGAAACGAAACTAAATTACAGGGAGGTTGCATACCTCGTGCACCAAGTACGATGTGTCAATGACACATGCTGCAGATTTACCAGAAGATATGCGAATGGTATGCAGTTTATCAATTAAATTGATAAATCAAAAGCGTTTACGATCAATTTAGGTAACGAGTAATGTCGGCCACCATGACAGGTGTTTTACATCGACCAGCACCATCCTATCACAGGTATGCGAGAGATATGCCAACGTACCTGTCACATTGGAGATACCAAATATACGTCTTAAGTAGTTCATTAAATCGACCCAACTGATGTTAAACTAATAATTCACTGTTCGACATTAACTCTAGCCCGAGAGCTCGTGGCTAGTAGATATCCACGTTGGACAATGGAAATGTCCTAAATCTTTCGACGGGTTAGTGCATTTATTGTACCAACCACTAGATATTTTAAGGTTCTGTTCAAGTTGCATGAAGTTCACCGAACATGTTTGCTCATCTTGCTAGACCTAGTTGTTACCAATTCTATGCTCATCACGAGTCTCACTGTGTGATCTTTTAAACGCTTTAAATATGGTATTAGTACGTTCCAAACTTTTTAGTGACGTGATTTGGATTCGGAACTCTTGGATCCTTTTCTGGTAAAGACCAGCTAGTCGACCAAGGAAGGGCTGAATTTATTTCCGATCTTGATTCACAAATATTTGAATATTCCAAATCCTCTGTCGGCGAAGATAAAACAGATTTAAGGGAAAACCGATTTAAATGCATTTGGAGAATTACCTGGTTTAACAAGACGCAAGACTTCCCAAAGGCAGTCACATGGCAGGTGCATATTGGCACAGCCTCCGCAAATGACGATGACATCATAGGTATCTATTTGAAGATAAAATGTACATTCGCAATGCAATATACTTAAAATTAAAAACGATTTTGAAGTTTGAAGAAGAAAATTCTTCCTTTTTCAATTAGGCAAATTAAAAAAAAAGTCATCTTTGTTTCAGGCTTATTCTTCCTATTTGTAATCGAATCTGCGTTAGTTCATTTAGATAGGAATACAATGTTATTGTTTGTTTACATTTGCACTGCATCCTTCCATTGCAAAGGCAAATGTTGTTGTGAGACTAAAAACAGCGTTTGCTGTTGTAACGTCATCAATCACTATTGTGACGTCATAAATTTCACTGTTGTCAAGACTTAAATTGCTGTTCAAATAACTGTTCGATTAACAAAATAAAGCGTTAATACTCTATCAAAATGTAAATATGAAAATAATATTTTAGTAAATATTTGTATGGTCCTATTACGCCCAAATCTATTGCTGACAAACTTTCATAAAGCCCTGTTATTATGTTTGTCATCAATAGCAATGTAAGTTATAGGACCATAACAACATTTGCTGAAACATTCATTGCTCCAAGATATTAACGTATAACGCTCAATCACTAAATTACTGATTTATGATAAACGTTCAATAAATGATAAATGCTTGTGGTTTAACGTCCTCGCGACAAATAAAGAATTATATTATTGTTAATAAACAATCTGAACACGTTGCTGTTTAATTTTGCTGTTAATTGTTTATTCGGCAATTGTGCCTTGAGAGACACAGAAACTGGTCACCAAATACAGTATATTGTTACTCATATATCTTGAAACATTCGAATATCACATGCGGTTGCATACAAAGTTATCCATTAATTCCACTGTTTCGGTTAATACTAATTACATTGTCCTATTTAAAAAAGAAAAACTTACCTGGTGCAATGTCAAGTTTTTTCTCATCGAAATACGAGCAAATCAACGTTTGGTAGACACCTTTTGCTTTCGCTTTATCCAACATTCCTTGGGATGGATCCAAGGCATCAACTTTGACAAATCCGTGCTTTGCCAACTAAAAAGCAAACAATTGATGTTCATAATGGTTGAGTTTCCTGTTGATGAATATTTACACATAACGGTATCATATGATGTCTTTTAGTCCACAGAGGAAAGAAAAAGGAAGATTGCCTATAAGGCCATTTTTTGGGCCCCGGTATATTCGGATTTTCACCTCCTTATTTTGTTCAAAGATGTCCTATTGTATGACATGCGGAAAAACTAAGGTAAAACTTTGACCGAAAGTGGGTTTCTGGGGGTACCAAAAGGGGTACGGTAAATAACAAATATAGTTTGATGTTTTCAAAATGACATTAAAAAAAACATGTATAAATTAGACGAGCATACGTAACGGAATGAAAAATGACAGAAATTAAATCGTCACTTAAAGATTGTTTATATAAAACAAAGTATTACGTCAGGGGGGTCTTTTCGGTCATTTTCAATTGAAAAGTAATTTGTTTTCTATAAAATTTCCTTTCTGATAAATATTTTGACTTAAAATTTACAAAACTTACATGAATTGCATATTGACTTCATACTTTCCTTTTGTTTTATACTGAGTTATGGCTTCTGGACACATCCAAAACTTGGCTTTTTCAAATATCTCTCAATTTAAAGCGAATTAAAAGATTAAAAGACCTTTATAAGATATAAGTTTAACATATCAATTGTTAGTATTGTATATTATATATATCATATAATATTTGCTCAACACCTGTGGCTGAAGTGAGTTCCAGGACCTGGTTTTTGTTTTTACTTATCAAAGTTGACTTACAAATCAAAAATGACTTTTACCACCACAACTACTGTAAAATGATTGATTTAATTTATGAAGTTTGATTTGCTGGTAATCTTTTGTCTCCTAGCCTCAAAGAAAGTATCTGCTTTAATCGTTAAAGTTAGCCGATTTCATTGTTTTATCAAATGTTCTGCCTATTTCCAATGTTTATCCGATGATTGTACATAAAAGGCATTTGGGGATAAGCATGTAACTTGGCATTGAGTTTAGTTATATGATGATATTTAATTTGTAAAAGTATCATACTTATCCCACAATGCCTTTTTACTTAAAAACACATTTTACTGTGATTTAGAGTACAAGGATCAAAGTGCATTTCCTTGCCTAACACCAAATATTTCCTGACAATACTAGTCTGTATATATGTATGTAGATTAAACAGGCCCAGTAGAGTATTTATAGTAGTAAGAGGGGCGTTTGCCATGCTACACTGACCAAAGGTCAGATAGTTTATGCTTTGCAAAAAATAACTATAGTAATCATTCTTTGTCTGTCCGTCCACAAATTTTGTTCCTGGCTAATAACTTTGGTATTTATTAACCGATGTACATGAAACTTGGTCAAGATGTTCAGTTCACAAAAATACACATTGAGGTAAAAAGTCAAGGTCAAAGGTCAAGGTCATTAGGTTCAAAGGTCAAGGTCAAATTGATGAACATTTTGTTATGACATTATGAAGCAAAGTTGATCAGAATTAAACAAGGAGTCAACTGACTAAAGGTCAAGGTCATCAGGTCAGGGGTCAAGGTCAAATTTTGTAGCTTTTCACTGGTGAACATTTCGCTATGACATTATGTAGCAAAGTTGTTCGGAATTAAACAAAGAGACACACTGAGGTAAGTAGTCGAGGTCAAAGGTCAAGGTCATTATATTCAAAGGTCAAGGTCAAATTTTGCATCTTTCACTGATGAACACCTTGTTATGACATTATGAAGCAAAGTTGATCAGAATTAAACAAGGAGTCAACTGACCGAAGGTCAAGGTCATTGGGTCAAAGGTCAAGTTTTTTTGTTTTGTTTTTATCTTTTTACTAAACCTTTTCGCTATGACACTTTGAAGCAATGTAGCTCAGAATTAAACAAGGAGTCAATTGACCAAAGTTCAAGGTCACTGGGTCAAAGGTGAAGGTTAAATTGTGAACCTTTTCCCTGATGAACATTTTGTTATGCCATTATGAAGCAATGTTGTTTAGAACTTAACACAAAGTCAACTGACCTTAGGTCCAGTTTACGGGGTACAAAGGGTCAAGGCCAAATTTTGTATTTTTCATTGATGAACATTTTGTTATGACATTATGAAGCAAAGTTGAACAGAATTAAACAAGGAGTCAACTGTCCAGAGGTCAAGGTCATCAGATCAGGGGTCAAGGTCAAATTTTGTAGCTTTTCACTGGTGAACATTTCGCTAAAACATTATGTAGCAAAGTTGTTCGGAGTTAAACAAAGAGACACAATGAGGTAAGAAGTCGAGGTCAAAGGTCAGGGTCATTATATTCAAAGGTCAAGGTCAAATTTTGCATCTTTTCACTGATGAACATTTTGTTATGCCATTATGAAGCAAAGTTGATCAGAACTTAACACAGAGTCAACTGACTAAAGGTCAAGGTCATCAGGTCAGGGGTCAAGGTCAAATTTTGTAGCTTTTCACTGGTGAACATTTCGCCATGACATTATGTAGCAAAGTTGTTCGGAATTAAACAAAGAGACACACTGAGGTAAGAAGTCGAGGTCAAAGGTCAAGGTCATTATATTCAAAGGTCAAGGTCAAATTTTGCATCTTTCACTGATGAACACTTTGTTATGACATTATGAAGCCAACTTGATCAGAATTAAACAAGGAGTCAACTGACCGAAGGTCAAGGTCATTGGGTCAAAGGCCAATTTTTTTTTATTTTTTTTTTTATCTTTTTACTAAACCTTTTCGCTATGACACTTTGAAGCAATGTAGCTCAGAATTAAACAAGGAGTCAATTGACCAAAGTTCAAGGTCACTGGGTCAAAGGTGAAGGTTAAAATTTGTACCTTTTCCCTGATGAACATTTTGTTATGCCATTATGAAGCAATGTTGTTCAGAACTTAACACAGAGTCAACTGACCTTAGGTCCAGTTTACGGGGTACAAAGGGTCGAGGCCAAATTTTTGTATTTTTCACTGATGAACATTTTGTTATGACATTATGAAGCAAAGTTGATCAGAATTAAACAAGGAGTCAACTGTCCAAAGGTCAAGGTCATCGGGTCAGGGGTCAAGGTCAAATTTTGTAGCTTTTCACTGGTGAACATTTCGCTAAGACATTATGTAGCAAAGTTGTTCGGAGTTAAACAAAGAGACACACTGAGGTAAGAAGTCGAGGTCAAAGGTCAGGGTCATTATATTCAAAGGTCAAGGTCAAATTTTGAATCTTTTCACTGATGAACACTTTGTTATGACATTATGAAGCAATGTTGTTCAGAACCTAACACAGAGTCAACTGACCTTAGGTCCAGTTTACGGGGTCAAAAGGGTCAAGTCAAGGCCAAGTTTTGTATGTTTCACTGATGAACATTTTGTTATGATATTAAGAAGCAAAGTTGGTCGAAATTAAAGAATAAGTCAACTGACCAAAGATCAGGGTCACTGGGTTAATGGTCAAGGTCATTTGGGTCCAAAGGTCAAAGACAAAGTGGATCTCTGACTTTGACCCTGGCTCCTTATGGAGGAGGTATATAAGGTGAAATAAAACAAATCAAAGCTAACAAATGAGTATTGCACCGGTATTTACATTTCTGTTAGCCCAGCAAATATGGAGGTGGAAGGAAACAAGACTCGCATCATAGTACATGTAAAATGTATATTTTGCTTCCTTGCGATTCTCTTTGAAGTCCAAATATCAAACGTCAAGCTCAGCTATATGGGCAGATTGCTTCTTGATGATTATGGGGGATATATTGCCACAAGACGGGGCCCTTACTGACCTGTCAGTGTTCTAGTTTTACAGTAGTTGTGGTGACAAATGTCATTTTAGATTTGTTAGTTAACTTTGAAAAGTAAAAAAACAAACCAGGTCCTGGAACTCACTTCAGCCACAGGTGTTGAGTAAATATTATATGATATATATAATATACAATACTAACAATTGATGTGTTATACTTATATCATATAAAGGGTGTCATGCATCTTTTAATTCACTTTAAATTGAGAGATATTTGAAAAAGCCAAGTTTGGGGATGTGTCCAGAAGCCATAACTCAGTATAAAACAAAAGGAAAGTATGAAGTCAATATGCAATTTATGTAAGTTTACTTAAATGAGTAAAGTTGTAAATTTAAAGTCAAAATATTTCTTAGAAAGGAAATCATTGAGAAAACAAATAACTTTTCAATTGAAAATAACCGAAAAGAACCCCCTGACGTAATACCTTGTTTTATATAAATAATCTTAAAGTGACGATTGAATTTCTGTCATTGTTTATTCCGTTACATATGCTCGTCTAATTTATACATGTTTTCAAAAACAGAAATGGTATTATTTTGGTTTTTAAGGTCATTTTGAAAACATCAAACTATATTTGTGATTTACCATACCCCTTTTGGTACCCTAAGAAACCCACTTTCGGTCAAAGTTTTACCTTAGTTTTTTCGCATGTCATACAATAGGACATCTTTGAACAAAATAAGGAGGTGAAAATCCTAATATCCGAATATACCGGGGCCCAAAAAAAGGGCCTTATAGACATCCTTCCAAATTTCACATATAAGCTCAAAAAGGCATTTGAAAACACTACTGAATAGAATGAACGAAAGTCCTAAGAATTAAAACTGTGGCCATCAAATCAGTTTTTGTTCGTTTGAGGTTTTACATCTTTGCAACAGCCAATGTCGTATCAATACAAAGACGATGTCAACGGATGATGGGGGCTTTTTAAAGTTCACTCGAATGTCATGACCTACACAGGAAATCTTTTGATACAAATTGGTGCATTCAGCTGGAGGAACGTTTAGTCCCCAAGGATTTTGCCTTTAACTTGATAGCCACAGTTACTCATCTTACTCATTATATATTAATTTTCAATTCACCAGTTTGCTTCAAATTTTGTAATTCACATGGTAAAGCGGGTGTGTGAACTTCCCTTCCGTTTAAACAGTAGTTTAGACCTATTCCATGTTTGTGTGCCTTGCATCACCAATGGGTCTTAGAAGGACGATTGGTTTGGTTTGGTTTCATTTTGTTTAACGTCCTGTCAACCGCTAAGATCAGTTAAGGACGTGCCTTCAAGTGTGTTGTGTATCCGTGAATGTGTTCATGTGTGTCGGAGACAGGGTATGTAGATGAAACGGCTGTATTATGCAGTGAAATTCTTCTTCGACTTCCAAATTCTATAGGCGCAATCACATGTGTATTTACTAGTAATATCCTTAATAAACAATATATAAATATACTGCTCTTCCCTATGAACATACAGGGGACTGCCTTACGTATATTACGCAAGAAATGTATGCGTTATCTAGTAGTCTTATGTCATATGAAAAGAGGGGTGTGTGGGAATAACATTCTTCACACACAATACCTGTTCGCCAACAAAACCCGTTCCTGCTGCAATATCAAGTATGTGCACATTCTCCCGATCCCCGGGATATAATCCAGCCACTGCATCTGCCGCCATAGATGGACCGCTATATCCGTCAGAGAGCATGTCCTTTGCATGGAAATATTGAATAACACACCACAAATAATGTTAGCCTTTTATACTTAAATCAAATATATAAAGTATTTTATATCTGTAGTCTTTTCTAAGATACTTCTCATTAATGAAATATCACATAAACATTCGATTTGACGAATCCATGCTTTAGTTAATTTTTAATTATCCAAACAATTTTTGATTTGGTAGTACAGCACTTGGCTGAGAAGATGGCTAACGTTGACCATCATGTACAACATACGACGCCTCTTGACGGGATGCATAGTTGCCATGCTAGCGACCAGATGCGCAACAGTATATATAATGGCAGTATCAAAGAGGAAATATCTTTGAGGTATCTTTTAGGAATTCCTTTATGTTTTATTAGGCTGCAATTATAAGCGCTAGCAACACATATGATCGTATAAAACAGAGTAGGTAGGGGGAAATGGTGGAAACTCATTGAAGACATAACTTCAACCATGTCCATCTCTTTCGGTATTAAAATGTTAAGTTGGTGATTATCACTCTCGCATATATTTATAAACCTCAGAAGTCATTAGTCCGGACATTAAATTTCACTTTGTTTTGTCCATTTGAAGATGAGTACCTACCCAAACCTATGCTACCATCAAAAAGTACTTGAAAATAAGACGGATTGAAAGTTATCGGACTTCAAAAAATTCTTAAGCTAAACGTTTGGGTATGTTAATCTGAGAGACAAGATATCCCGGAGGGATTTTGGTGCCCATCATCGTAAGATCTTCATTACCTCTATGTAAGATTGTTCTTTTCTTATAGCTGTTTGATTCGTAGTCTTGTTAAACTTAAATACATATTATTGTTTACTTCTCGCGAAATAGCGGTAACAGACTGGGAACTCCCAAAATCCAAAAACGGCTAACGTTTTCGACCATTTTCAAGCAAACATATTCACCATTTGGAACCTACATGTACAATTTGAGGCAGGTTTGTCTAGTACTTTTTAGAGAAACGGCAATAAAAAAAACACTTTAACTTTGAAATCAAGGATGGCTGGCTGATGACCATCTTGTTTTTTATGGTCTTTAAATAAAATATAAACAACTATGGACCAAGGAAATCCCACAACTGAATTTTGAGAGAAAGATATCCTAAGTACTGCTTGAGAAACAGCGATAACAATTTTGAACCGTCCAAACCTACAATGGCTGCCTGGAGGCTGTCATATTTTCCCAAATCAGTCCCAACCGAAACATTCACAGAAATGAACCAAGAGAATCATTCATATGGAATTTGAGGGTCATTGACGACTTCCTTTTAGGAAAAGGCGATAACAAGAAATACAGTTAAATGACGGAATGATGACGGATCCCGGATGGCGATTGATCAGCCTCCCATCTGATGATTGTCGGCTAAATAGTTAATGAAGATCTGTCGAGTTTATTTAAAAAAAAATAACGATAACAAACTCAAACTGTCAAAATCCTTGATGGCCTCCTAGAGGACAATTCTTTTTTTTATCAAGCCAAAATCGAAACAAGCACATATTAGGACCTAGGGGAACTGTCAAATGAAATTTTAGATGTTCGGTACTTTTTAAGTAATAACGATACCACGAATTGCTTATAGCACTGGCGAAAATTCATTATCTGATGATGATTGGAGTAACAATACGATAACAGTGCTATAGTGTGTGAACCGTACCTGGTCAAACAATTTACTCCACGAGTCGTAGAACTGCGTCTTTCTATCTCGAGTTTCAGCTATTGCATGTGCTTGAGATAACCTCTTATCTGTCTCCATTATCTGGCTGTGCTAGACATGTAAAAAGGCCAATAAACTAAATAGAATATAACAATGATATCATTTTTTAGGTGACGTGGTATCTCACAGACTTTTTATTCTTCCAATAAATTTTTTAAATGCTACCCTATTTTCCATTTACGCATCCTTAATATTTAACAACAGCACCAAGGGGCGTCAATTACATGCCACGCAGCATCCATCTATACTCATTGATTGTATAACAAAGTGTTGTACGATTATGTTCTGACATGGTTTAATTTTACTAGTTTAGCGTCATAAAAGCAGCTACAAGACCTTGCCTACACGTGTTTAGTCTCTGCATGCGTATTTACATGTGTGCAGTAGGCGGTGAGTTGGTACAATTGCTTCCCTACGATAGCGCGAATTTGATGCCGAAATCAGAGTGCTACCTCACTGAAATACTTCTCGGATGCACGCAGCAAAGCATTCCGCCTGGTCACATTAAACATTTTGGCCCTATGGTCATCCTTGAGTCAGCGAAGGGCGAAATAGCAATAAGGTGTAGTGTTGTTCAATTTTGTCATACTGTATCTGTTACCAAATTTTAATGTTGCAATCACCTTTGTGCGAGATGCGTTCATCTTTCAAGATAAAAGGGTTTCATTTGTTAAACGTTCTATTAACAGCCAAGATCATTTAAGAACGTGCCTAAATGTGTGTTGTGTATGCGTGCCGGATATATGGTATGTTGGTGTACTTTCCTCGTTGTGATAGCGCTGATCTGATGCCGACTTGATAGTGCTATCTCACTGAAATACCATGCCGAAGGCACCCAGCACAGCATTCCGCCCGGTCACATTATACTGATAACGGGTGAACCAGTTGTTGTCATTTCCCTAAATGCTGAACGTTTAGCATGGAATAACAACAACAATAAAATGAGTTGCGATGTCGGCATCAGATCCGCGCTATAACAATTAGGCAAGTACACTTACGTACCAGTTCTCCGGCACACATACACAACTCACCTGGAGGCACGTCTTGTAATGACCTGAGCTGTTAATAGCACGTTGGGCAATACAAAACCAAACCCTATGGTTTTGTTTGGCTCAATATGCTCAGTAATTGTATATATGGTTATGGGGTGGAAACTCGACCATTTAAAAGTTATGACCAAGTGAATAAATCACAAAGTTAGGGGCCAGACCCCAGAACTACCTCAGAACATGTGTGTATGTATCTCTTTCTAATCTGCTATTGTGGATGTAGCTATGGGATTGAGATCTTAATCATTTCCAATTCAAAACTCTTTACTTTGCCCCACCCATTCAACTTGAACAATTTTGAATCCTACAACTCAAGAATGGTTCAACTAAACCAACCAAATATGGTTCGTTCCTTTGCTTAGTTTCATAGTCTCCTACCACTTATGATTTATTTATTGACTGAGCTGTACACTTATTTAAGTTTAAAGGTCACTGACATATTCCTCCCAATGCAAAAACAAACTTGCAAACCAAATCTTGATAGCCCAGATGAACGATTTTTTTAGCTGAAATTGTTCCAGTAGTTAAGGAGATTTGAAGCATTTTCTCACATTTTTCTCGACAAATGCATCTCCATGGACATCCAACCTTATGATATTTACAAGTTTAAATGGTTTTTTTCTTCTCTGAATTGACTTTTATTTAGCTTGGAAAATGGACACATAAAAAGTTAGTTTTTTTTATCAGTTATTGAATGGGTTTTTTCTGGGTTTTTTTAGTGTGCATATACCTCAATTATGTTTGAGAAATATTGGAAGAGTATCATTTTGCGACAGGGATTGTTTAATGCTAACAGAATGCATTATTGAAATTGAAATACAGTTTGGTGTGGCAGCCATATTGAAATTGTCTTAACTACGTTTGCATAATGAAAATACATTCATGTATTGACATTATAGTGAAAATCGCATTCAAATAGGTGTCCATATATATTGAAACACGACAGTTTGAAAACAAAGTATAGCGGAAATCTTTTTTATGCTTTGTCAAGCAAAATACATTAATGTTTCTACTTCCAATGCCAAACGGTAAAGAAAAATGTAATTATCAATCAGAAAGCTTACCTTCGAGTAAAACGGTCGTTTGATACAACGTCAGTTACTTTGTATGATGTCTCAGGAAAATCCTCAAGTGTTGCTAATGTGTGAAGTCAGGCATGAAGTAAGATATAGAGAATCAGATGAATATTACTGTTTAAATATAACCTAAATACCTTTTACTTCAGGGAGAAATATACATGCTTCTAAATGTTCAATTTATATATAGAACAATCTGATTAAAATGATGTTACATGGCTCTGCCTGAACGATTTTCAGGCAGAGCCATGTAACAGATGGTTTTATAGAAGCACCTATAACACAGCGACAACTACGCTACATTTATGTCATTGCTAATGATTTTCCTCACAATGAACATGATCTTTCGACTTAATGTGTCATCAAGATGTCAATGGGGCCGCGGTGGCCAAGTGGTTAAGACGTCTGACACTCTGCTACCACTAGCCCTCCACCACTGGGTCGGGGATTCGAGGCCTACGTGGGGCCATCGACAGGTACTGTCCGCAGGTCGGTGGTTTTTCTCCGGGAACTTTTAAATGACCATAGCTGTTGCCCCACCCATTCAACTTGAACAATTTTGAATCCTACAACTCAAGAATGGTTCAACTAAACCAACCAAATACGGTTCGTTCCTTTGCTTAGTTCCATATTCCCTACCACTTATGATTTATTTATTGACTGAGCTGTACACTTATTTAAGTATGAAGGTCACTGACATATCTCTCCCAATGCAAAAACTAACTAGCAAACCAAATCTTTATATCCCAGATGAACGATTTTTTTAGCTGAAATTGTCCCAGTAGTTAAGGAGATTTGAAGCATTTTCTCACATTTTTCTCGACAAATGCATCTCCATGGACATCCAACCTTATGATATTAACAAGTTTAAATGGGGTTTTTTTCTTCCCTGAATTGACTTTTATTTAGCTTGGAAAATTGACGTCTGACACTCTGCTACCACTAGCCCTCCACCACTGGGTCGGGGGTTCGAGGCCTACGTGGGGCAGTCGCCAGGTACTGGCCGTAGGTCAGTGGTTTTTCTCCGGGAACTTTTAAATGACCATAGCTGTTGATAGAACGTAAAACCAAACCAAATCAAGATGTCATGAGACATTGCATATATTTATATAAATAATGTTCAAGATTGTCTTAGTATTAACCAAGGGAGTAAATCCATTCACTCTTCCTTCATATTGAGTCGTAACTTCCGGTGGTCAAGCTATGACCGACATGTAACCGAGGAAAAGAAAATGCTGTTATAGTGTGCTTTTTGTGGGACTATACGACCATTCTTTATACAACATGCAGATTAGTAATAGTATTGCATAAACATTTGTGGTCTGGTCAATATTTTGCATTATTTAGAGTACTTGAAGACGTTGAAATTCTGAAGAGGACCTCGGTCAATCTCCCGCCATTTTCTTTGTCTGAAATCGTCCTTGTTTTTGAAAGAACTTATCGTGTTATTGCCACAATATATTATTCTATACTCCTACACCTGTGTACAACATGTCTACTGATCTGTCTACTAAAATCAAGAAAGGTGTTCAAGCCATAACTGAACTACGAGACCCTATCATCATTAAACAAGTAGTGTCCCAGCTAATCGACAATGCACTTTTCAAAGATGCACTGCTAAGTTCTTTAGGAATAACAGCTCTACACCAGCAAATCAACACATTGGAGACAAGGTTAGACAATATGGAGCAGTACTCTCGACGTAATTATCTAAAATGCAGGGGTATCGCTGAACATCAAGAGGACGATACTGACCAAATCATCATTGATACGTGTAATAACCAACTAGGGGTCATAGTCACCAGTGCCGATATTAGCCGGTCGCATCGTGTTGGACCGAAATCTACACGTTACCCCAGGGATATAAGTGTGCGGTTCCTCACATATAAAACTAGAGCACAGGTTTATGATGGCAGGTTTATTCATGTAAAAAATCCATTAATAACAAATGGAAATAATAGCGAACAAACTACACCAAAACTCCCCTCCCCTTCTAAGCTCTACATTAACGATGCTCTGACGAAAAGTAGAAGTGCAGTTTTCACCAAGGCACGCTTTCTCAAGTCAAGTAAGCTGATTTTCGGTACCTGGACCATGGATGGTCGAATAACTATCCGTGATAACAACGGCGAGAAGAAACATGTGACGGGAATTGACGAACTCTCTGACTACCCCGACCCCCCTCCTGATAGAGGTGTACGAACACTGGCTGATAAACACTGATAAACAAGTCAATGCTCGTAGGTAGTCGTGGTTCTGTGAAGGTCCTCGCTCCTCTATAGTGTGACAGAACATAATTGACAAATACACTACCTAAAATGTTGTATTTAATTACTTGTATCATTCCTTATTTCCAAAAGAATTATGTTCATTTATCTACTAAAAACTTACCTTTCTACGTGTTATACCGCTGCATGATGGTTCCTTTGCATGATGTCAAATAGTATATATAAACATGTATGTTAAATCATATTAACTCAAGTGTTGACTGACAAAGTCTTTATCAAGTGATACTATCCAATCTTCTGTATACTTTGTTACAAGTATGTGCATTTGAAAAATAAACTTAGAAATACTCATCACAGGTAATACACTCATTTTATTAATAACAATATCCAAATGCCCTCTGTGTTATATATACACAGATACCTTCAACATCTAAGTGTCAATTTCCTTAGTAAAGTATCCAAGTTAATTTATTAATTTCCAGTAGAGTACACTCTCATCTATTTATACCAATGTACTTAAAAATAAATTATCCTGGTCATGTGTTGATACTATGATAATTAAACACCAGTACATATATGTTAGTGTGACCACGGACTTAGCTGTCCAAGTCAGTGGTATATGTGTAACACGTAAGCAAAGTGCGTGTGCGCACGCATGTAATTTTTGTTTATAATATAATTGTCTCTGTCCATATTTGTACAAAATAATATGTATCTATCTATTTATATCTAGTTGTTATCTATGGTATGTACATTGTGTATTGAACCTTGAATCAAATACTGGTTATCGATGTATGGTATATAATAATTGACATATTGTTATCTAAATCACGGGCTTGGATCGTCCATTATTTTACGTAGAACCACGGAAGTAGATTAGATTATCCAAGTCCGTGGTAAAACGAACGTATTGAAGATATCCAGGTTAATTATAGAGTAATATATTTTCTGATAAGATTTTTGTTTAAAGACATCAAATGAGATACTGAATTGAATAAAATACTGGATATCGATGTATGTTATATAAAAATTGACATATTGTTATATAAATCAAGGGCTTGGATTTATTCCGGGTATAAACATAACGCACGTCCATTATTTTACGTAGAACCACGGATTTAGATTAGATTATCCAAGTCCGTGGTAAAACGAACGTATTGAGGATATCCAGGTTAATTATAATTGGTAAACTACGTATAAACGTAGATTTTCATTAAAACTCGTTATAAAAAATGAAGTTTATATTCAGTTAGCAAGTCCTCTAAATCAATGTTATACACATGTACGTACTGAAAAAGTAGTTAGTCATAAGCGCTAAATTTCTATCTGTATAGCGGTATACCGCCAAATAATTTAGTTTCTGAACCCTTTCTCTTATTGTATATAGTATGCTTACCTGTTGAGTTTACTGATATATGGTTTAAAATAGTCATTTTATGGTTGTAAATCCCAAACATATTGAGTATCAAGTCTACACTATTTCACTTGTCATGCATATGTATGTTCCCTTACGATGTTACACCATTTTAAATGGCAACTAAAATGGGTATTTTGAACATAAAATATTTATGCAGGATGACTATTCAATCTCATATTTGTTTTCTTAACAATAATCATAATTAAAAGTCAAACTAATTTTCTGACTTAATAGCAGCTGTGTTTTGAGCAACCTGATATTATGAAGTCCCTTTCAAAGCGTCTTATCGCCTGATTGTCATAAAAGTAAGCAAGTCAATATTCCTGGTCACGCAAGCGTTTACATTCGATACAATTCGATATATGCCATTTTATGCGCAAAATTGAAACTGTATAGATGTGCACGGCATGGATTCATGCTGTGACAGCTGATCTTGTCGTCCTTAGTCACCTGTTGTAATTATGATGTCCTTTTATGTATGTACTTATGTTTTTCTGTTAATTTCAAATTGTCTGTATGTATGTAATACGGTAACGCTGGTCTGTCTGAACTCTCTCCCTGCCTTGATTGAACTTTGTAATGAAAATTACTTCTTAATACATGTATGTACCATGTGTCTCATCCCCCACCTGTTACAAATCATAATATTTGATAATGGGTAGATACAAATAATTTCAATCTAATAATGGGACACATTGGAAATCGGAAGTAGTTTTTTTTTCTTTTTCATTCATTTGTCTTTTTGAATTCCCAGTATGTTTTTAGCCTCAAAAATGTATGTATTTTGATATTGAAAAGACATATAAAATATATACCGGTATATACATATTATGAAGAGAAAAGAAAAATAGTTTGTTGATGGAGCTGCATGTATAAACATTTGATGGGATTAAATTACCGCACCCAACAGATACAGGCCAAAAAGTCCATTGTATCACACAAGGCCATCCACTGATGAGTTTGGAAATTCAATCCCACCAAATAGTTTAATTTATGTATATTAAACACAGGTTAGATATATAATTAACATGTTGTAAAGCTTTATATTCTTATTTATGTAGTTGTTTCCCAATATTTTTTAATAAAATAGTATAACTGGTCTTCTGAACCCCAGCCCCCCTCACTAACAATATTTAAAAATAAACAATGAAGACAAATAGGAAATATTAATATTAATATTCATGTACCATTTCTGGAAATCAGAAGAATTACATTGAGAAAAAATAAAATGTAAATAAATAAAGTGTAAATAAATAAAATGTAAAATTTCATTCAAAATTGAAGTTAAATGTCCTGAATCTTCTAGAACTTAAAATGTAATTGGATATAGATAGGAGAATATGTTTATTTTCATTTTCATCACATCTCTCACAACCATTTAGCATGACATCTAA
This sequence comes from Mizuhopecten yessoensis, assembly GCF_002113885.1. Taxonomy (NCBI): domain Eukaryota; kingdom Metazoa; phylum Mollusca; class Bivalvia; order Pectinida; family Pectinidae; genus Mizuhopecten; species Mizuhopecten yessoensis. The sequence continues at coordinate 737,461 of NW_018407840.1, forward strand.
TGATAAATGGTTGTGAGTTTCATGGAATATATTCTGAAAAAGTAGAATACGATCTTCAGTGTATTTGATACAATCATGGAAGTAATGAGATGCTGTTTCAAATCTAGAACCACAAGAACATGCAGAGGACTCAGTAAGATAATCTTTCTGACGGTCATTATTTAGGTTACTGGCCTCATTTCTCAACTGACAGAGAATAATATTAGTTTCCCTATTTCCTAAAAACTTAAAGACATCAGTTGTTCTTGTGTTTGAATTTGGAATAGGTGTTATTAACTTTTTGAACTGATAGGCGGAACGAATATTTTGAAGGTCTGAAGCGATATTATTTATTTCATTAAACATGGATGGAAAAAAGCTATTAGAATAGTTAACAGTTCGACAAAGAGGAGGATCAAATATTCTAACTGATCTAAGGGGATATCTAGCTAGTGTGGGATCATGAAAATGTGACTCAGTGATTTCTTTCAGATAATATGGAGTTTTATTATTCATAATCTTGTACATCAGCATCATTTTATGTTGTTTTCTCCTACTTTCAAGAGGAACCCAGCCTAGTTCTTTGTACAAGATATTGTGAGGGGTGCCTCTACGCAGTCCTGTAATTATTCTTGCAGCCTCTAGCTGGACTGACTCTAAGAGATTTTTTTTTTTAGATTTTTAGAACAATTATCCTAAACAACATCTGCATATTGTAGTATAGGTCTAATATATGATGTATACATAGTGGTTAATGACTGTCTGTCTAGTTTATGTTTCATCATCCTTAAAATATGAATTCTTTTGTATGCTTTTTGGTAAATATCATAAATGTGGTCATTCCACTTAGCATCATCACTGAATGTCAAGCCAAGATGTTTATGTGTTCGGCTGACAGTAACAGGTTCATCATAAAAATATACATTTGGGTGATGAGTATTCAGCTTTTTAGAGAATATAACAGATTCAGTTTTATTTGGATTAAATTTAATATCCCATTTATTAGCCCAGAGTTGTATATTACTGAGATCATCTGTTAGGTTTTGTGCTAACTCGATTGGATCATCGTCTGTTACAGCGTATAGAGAAGTGTCATCAGCAAACAGTTTAATTTCATGAGAAACACAGTCAACAATATCATTAATATAAAGTAAAAACAAAAGTGGACCGAGAAGCGAGCCCTGTGGTACCCCTGAATTTACAGGCCTGGATGTAGATATATATCCCTCAGTTAACACTCTTTGTTTTCTGTCATCTAAAAAAATTCTCAACCAACAAAGTAATTTCCCTTTGATGCCATATAATTGGAGTTCATGTACCAGTCCATCATGCCATACTCTATCGAACGCCTAGCTTATGTCACAAAAAACAAATCTTAATTCTTTATACTGGTCAAGACATTGTACAGTAGTATGATATACTGAAAGAAGTTGATTTATAGTAGAGTCCTTAGGCATAAATCCAGATTGATGCATAGTAATAATTTCATGTGTAGTAAGATAATTCAACATGTACTTATATATATTTTTTTTTTTCTATAATCTTGCTAAAACATGAAGTAATAGAAATTGGTCTATAATTAGAAATTTCATTTGTTAAACCTTTTCCTTTATAAATGGAATTAATATTAGCAGTTTTCCAACTAAGGGGGATAACTCCTGTTTGTAGTGTCTTGTTGAAAAGCAATGTTAAAGGAAGAGAAATAGAATGTTCAAGTTGTTTTATTATTTTAGGTACCATGCCATCGGGTCCAGCTGGTTTATTACTATTTAGGAGAAACAATTGGTCATGGACATCTTGATGTGTTATTGTTATGTTTTCCATAGAGTGGGGACAGTTAAATTCAATATCAGGAATAGGTTCAAGATTCTCAGAAGTGGTAGATATAGAGGTAAAATACTTATTAAGATATTCAGCTTTATCAAATGGATGTTGAATGAAACATTCATCACATTTAAGAGGGGGAATACAGTTACTTCTATTATTTGCATTTAAAACAGTTTTTGCAATTTTCCACCAGCTACTTGGAGAAATATTTGTATTAGCTAATGATTTTTGCATATTTTCAATATAATTATTCTTGGCCTCTCTTATTTTACTAATGACTTCATTCCTGATATGTCTGTAGTTTTCCCAATGACATGGTAAGTTACTTAACTTTGCTTTTCTATGTGCCCTATTTCTTTGTCTAATATTAAATCTAATTTCATT
>NW_018407840.1:739868-749271 GCF_002113885.1 Mizuhopecten yessoensis
TTACAAGATTATATTTGGTCATTAGTCTACCAAGATGACTATAAGGTTGTAAGTTAATCATGTTTACATTAATATCACCTGTTATGACTATATTTAGATTAGTATTTATAGCTCTCTCAAATACAAAGTCTAGTGTTTCCCAATAAGTTACAGGCATTTCTGGTCTATAAATACAACATAACAAGAATTTACGAGACCCAATACATACTTCAACCCAAATTAATTCTACATCATTATGTTCCAAGTATGTTCGTCTTTTAGTTAAAATAGTGTTCTTGTGATAAATTAGTACTCCACCACCAGGGCCTGATCTTCGGTCTAATCTGTCATGTGAGTAGGAATCTATGGTGATATCAGAATCTAATACTTCAGGAGAAAGATGAGTTTCTGTTAGACATATTATATCATTATTATTTAATTCAGCTTCTATAGTATCAATTTTATTTCGTAATGATCTAACATTTAGGTGAACAATATCAAGACTGCATAGAGGCCCGGATTAAGTTCAATGGCATTAGAAATCAACAACAAAATATGAATTATAATATGAAAACATACATTTTTGAGGCTAAAAACATACTGGGAATTCAAAAAGACATATGAATGAAGAAGATAAAAAAAACTACTTCCGATTTCCAATGTGTCCCATTATTAGATTGAAATTATTTGTATCTATCCATTATCAAATATCATGATTTGTAACAGTTGGGTGATGAGACACGTGGTACATACATGTATTAAGAAGTAATTTTCATTGCAAAGTTCAATCAAGGCAGGGAGAGAGTTCAAACAGACCAGCGTTACCGTATTACATACATAAAGACAATTTGAAATTAACAGAAAAACATAAATACATACATAAAAGGACATCATAATTACAACAGGTGACTAAGGACGACAAGATCAGCTGTCACAGCATGATTTCGGGAACATCGAATAATGCTTATCCATGTAGTGCACATGTATACAGTGCTTGCGTGACCAGGAATATTGACTTGCTTACTTTTATGACAATCAGGCGATAGGACGCTTTGAAAAGGACTTCATAATATCTGGTTGCCCAAAAAACAGTTGTTGATAAGTCTGAAAATTAGTTTGACTTTTAATTATAATTATTGATAAGAAAACAAATATGAGATTGAATAGTCATCCTGCATAAATATTTTTAGTTCAAAATAACCATTTTAGTTGCCATTTAAAATGGTGTAACAGCATAAGGGAACATACATATGCACGACACGTGAAATAGTGTAGACTTGATACTCAATATGTTTGGGATTTACAACCATAAAATGACTATTTTAAACCATATATCAGTAAACTCAACAGGTAAGCATACTATAAACAATAAGAGAAAGGGTTCAGAAACTAATTTAATTGGCGGTATACCGCTATGCAGATAGAAATTTAGCGCTTATGACTAACTACTTTTTCAGAACGTACATGTGTATAACATTGATTTAGAAGACTTGCTAACTGAATATAAACTTCATTTTTTATAACGAGTTTTAATGAAAATGTACGTTTATACGTAGTTTACCAATTATAATTAACCTGGATATCTTCAATACGTTCGTTTTACCACGGACTTGGATAAACTAATCTAAATCCGTGGTTCTACGTAGAATAATGGACGTGCGTTATGTTTATACCCGGAATAAATCCAAGCCCTTGATTTATATAACAATATGTCAATTTTTATATAACATACATCGATATCTAGTATTTTATTGAATTCAGTATCTCATTTGATGTCTTTAAACAAAAATCTTATCAGAAAATATATTACTCTATCGGGAAGCAGATTATGAAAAAATGAATGAAATGAAATGAACTGTTGTACAATGTCTTGACCAGTATAAAGAATTAAGATTTGTTTTTTGTGACATAAGCAAGGCGTTCGATAGAGTATGGCATGATGGACTGGTACATAAACTCCAATTATATGGCATCAAAGGGAAATTACTTTGTTGGTTGAGAAATTGTAAATACAGGGTACCACAGGGCTCGGTTCTCGGTCCACTTTTGTTTTTATTTTATATTAATGATATTGTTGACTGTGTTTCTCATGAAATTAAACCAATCGAGTTAGCACAAAACCTAACATATGATCTCAGTAATATACAACTCTGGGTTAATAAATGGGATATTAAATTTAATCCAAATAAAACAGAATCTGTTATATTCTCTTAAAACTGAATACTCATCACCCAAATGTATATTTTTATGATGAACCTGTTACTGTCAGCCGAACACATAAACATCTTGGCTTGACATTCAGTGATGATGCTAAGTGGAATGACCACATTTATGATATTTACCAAAAAGCATACAAAAGAATTCATATTTTAAGGATGATGAAACATAAACTAGACAGACAGTCATTAACCACAATATATACATCATATATTAGACCTATACTAGAATATGCAGATGTTGTTTAGGATAATTGTTCTAAAAATCTAAAAAATCTCTTACAGTCAGTTCAGCTAGAGGCTGCGGAATAATTACAGGACTGCGTAGAGGCACCCCCACAATATCTTGTACAAAGAATTAGGCTGGGTTCCTCTTGAAAGTAGGAGAAAACGACATAAAATGATGCTGATGTACACTAGCTAGATATCCCCTTAGATCAGTTAGAACATTTGATCCTCCTCTTTGTCGAATTGTTAACTATTTTAATAGCTTTTTCCATCCATGTTTAATGAAATAAATAATATCGCTTCAGACCTTCAAAATATTCGTTCCGCCTATCAGTTCAAAAAAGTTAATAACACCTATTCCAAATTCAAACACAAGAACAACTGATGTCTTTAAGTTTTTAGGAAATAGGGAAACTAATATTATTCTCTGTCAGTTGAGAAATGAGGCCAGTAACTTAAATAATGACCGTCAGAAAGGTTATCTTACTGAGTCCTCTGCATGTTCTTGTGGTTCTAGATTTGAAACAGCATCTCATTACTTACATGGTTGTATCCAATATACTGAATATCGTTTTCTACTTTTTCAGAATATATTCCATGAAACTCACAACCATTTATCATGGTTGTATCCAATATACTGAATATCGTATTCTACTTTTTCAGAATATATTCCATGAAACTCACAACCATTTATCATTAGATGTCATGCTAAATGGTTGTGAGAGATGTGATGAAAATGAAAATAAACATATTCTACTATCTATATCCAATTTTGAATGAAATTTTACATTTTATTTATTTACACTTTATTTATTTATTTACATTTAATTTTTCTCACTGTAATTCTTCTGATTTCCAGAAATGGTACATGAATATTAATATTAATATTTCCTATTTGTCTTCATTGTTTATTTTTAAATATTGTTAGTGAGGGGGGCTGGGGTTCAGAAGACCAGTTATACTATTTTATTAAAAAATATTGGGAAACAACTACATAAATAAGAATATAAAGCTTTACAACATGTTAATTATATATCTAACCTGTGTTTAATGTGCATAAATTAAACTATTTGGTGGGATTGAATTTCCAAACTCATCAGTGGATGGCCTTGTGTGATACAATGGACTTTTTGGCCTGTATCTGTTGGGTGCGGTAATTTAATCCCATCAAATGTTTATACATGCAGCCCCATCAACAAATTATTTTTCTTTTCTCTTCATAATATGTATATACCGGTATATATTTTATATGTCTTTTCAATTTCAAAATAAAAGGTTAGAATTTAAACCATTAGATTCAATTATAATAAAAATGAGTATTAGTAGTTGTTTCCCCTAATTTGATTATTAATTTGATAATACCAACTTGTTTGTATGTGTTTGTATGTGTTCTAATGTCTATGTCTATGCTTGTACCACTGTCAGTTACTATGTTTGGAAAAGGCTTAAATAGGCTATGCCTGCTGCCCAATCCATTTGTCCTTTGACAATAAAATTTGTTGAAATTGAATTGAGTCGGGCGGAGTACGTATTTGAAGTTAAGCAGTTTATCATAATTCAGTTGTTCGTATAAAATGGTATGTATTTGATATGACCCAATACACAAATATTCTATCCAAGATCAATTGTGCTCAGATTACCTTTCAAAATTGCTTTTTAAATGGTAGTAACAATATGCATACATGCTCAGGCGTAGAGGCATATCGGACCTGACAACAATAATAAGGGGCATTTACCACACTTAATGGAAAAAAACAAGAGGCCTAGAGCCTGTAGAGCTCAACCGACTCTTTATGCCCAGCAAGGTATACTATGGATATGGGTTAGAGATCTCAACCATTTCAAAGTTAGTTCTTTTTCTAGAATAACCTGATGTTACCATTAGAGGCGACCAATGTGGGAAGTGCTGAATTTGGGATTAGCTCTTGTGCCCTCTACTTTGGGACAGAACCCATTGCCTTCCTCACCTGGGCGAACGTTCAACATTAAAGCCAAAAGTGAGGTGTTGGCAAACACGGCACTAGGAGATATTGGTGCAGCAGATTTATTTTGTCCCAAAGTAGAGGGCACAAAATCAAATCTGCAGGAGTTCCATCATCCAACACCTCTTAAGATACACTGTGTATATGTGTGGGCTAAAGGCAGGGTTCGCTGTTGTAATTGTGTCCTTGCGGTAGCACGGATCTGCTGCCTAGTGTTAGTGATATTGGACCGAAATACCATGGAAGCAGTGAACAGTAGGTTGCTGTGTCCATGTGCGACTTATTAGTCCCCTACCGGTGAAACCGGAGGGACTAGGCCTAGGTTTTGTCTGCGTCCGTCTGTCCGTCCGTCGCCAAAATCTGCGGGTTAAGGTTTGGGTTAAAGTTTTGTAATGGCTTACCATTCGCTTAATAATGATGTTAGGACGCTGATTCTTAGCATAGAGGTTCTTTAGGAGTCTAGCATTAATGCTGTGGATTGAAAATGGAAAATAATTTTAAAGTTTTGGGGAATTTTTGACATGTTTTGGACTTAACTATCTTGGCCAACATCTGCAGGTTAAAGTTTGGGTAAAAGTTTTGTAATAGCTCACCGTTTACTTAATAATATTGTTAGGAGGAGGATTTTATGGAAATGAATTATGTTGGCTTCACATTTGTTAGTTAGTAACAAATATGTCAAAGGTTATTTAGCAATGCATTTGGACTATGTTTGTATGAGGTTTACCGTCGTTGCAACTGACAGGGTCATAAATGGAGGAGAACCCCAGGAGACATCGCCTGAAACAGAGAGAAGACCGGAAACAAAAAAGATCCCAAGTGTTGCATTTATCAGTGTTGTAGTTTATTATGTGATATGTATTCCTTTTGGTTCTTCATAACAAATCCTTTGAAATATTGTTTACCTCTGTGACCTTTAAAGTAGGTTGAGGTCATTTTCATTTGCAAATTGTGGTGGGCTCTATCCCAGGAAACAACCAGCCAATTTTGAGGATTCTATACCTTTAAGTTCTTCAGAAGAAGTTGTTTGAAGTGTTTGACCCCTGTGACCTTGAAAGTAAGTCAAGGTCATTTTCGTTCTCAAACTTTGTCGGGCTCCTACCGACGAAGCTGTCGGTCAAATATCATGGCTCTATGCCTGTTTGTTCTTTCGAAGAAGTCGTTTAGAGGAAAAGTTTAGTGACGACGACGGACGCCACACCATGACATAAGCTCACTTGCCTGAGCTTGCCCCTCGGGCAGGTGAGCTAACAGCACACTGGTCCATTTAGCAAAGTTTGCAATGTCACTTATATTCATTGCAGTTCAAATGGCTGTAAAAAACTGTGTCCAATTATCACTTGTCATCAATTAGGGTGGGGGTTTGTGGTTATAAATTATGGGCTTAACGTCTTTGCAACAGCCAGATTCATAGAAAGACCGGTACCTTAGAGAGGCACGGGTCGCCTGAAAAAGAACAGCCTGACTCTGAAAAACAAGGCACATATCTAAGAAATGTAAACACAGCGGATTTACCCAATACAACACATAAATACATATTTAAATAAGATATCTTTGTAAACTACATTATATTTGCAATACATATAAAGTACAGAGAAGTGCGTAAACTTCTTTTTTCTATATATGTCACGTGAGTGAAAATCATGGTTACCACATAAAAAAAATACCGAAACATGCCAAAAATCACATTTTTTTACCCAAAATTTGACCCCCCGCAACTAATATTCTTTTCCTCAAGTTTTGTCTACAATTAAAGATCACATACTTTGTTGCAGAATTATCAGTGTCCCAGCATAGGTCGTTCAGATGTACTTTTGGCAATTTTACCTTGTGTGCTGTGGTCAAAAGTTTGCTTCGTGCAAAGCTAGGTTTCATGTGTAGACACCCTTTCGAAAAATGGTATTTTTTCTCTAACCAAAACATATTTTTTTTTACAAATTTAAAGCCCACATAGTCAACTTCAGCATGATTATACCTTATATGCTTAATTTTAGTACATTTTTATTTTTTATTTTTATTTTTTTGTCATAATAGACGTACCAACATAACTTTTTCGTGTTATCGCCCTTTGCAAAGCGACAGTGGCGCCCGGAGTAAAGTAACTTCCAGTTTAGGTAGGCGTCTCTGGATACAGTAGAAGCGATCTTCGAGTGTTCACCGTCCCCAAGATCCAAGATGTTTTTTTTTTCTTCTTAAAAATGCTATTTAACACCGATTTCTTCCTGATTCGTGCAATTATATTAGTCAAACTGTGATCAACAAGAGTTTTAAACCCAATTCTGCTATGAATATAAACAAAGCACCAATCACTATGAATCACAGAACATGGCCAAGGGAGGTAATTTGAAGATGAAAAAAGTCTATAAACCTATATTTTTGAAATTCTTATTTGGGTAAAGTGAAACTGACATTATTTGCATGTAAATAGCACAAAAGTATGATGTTCTATTGTGATGAGGGTTTCTTTATTGATGGTATTGCAGGTATTATGATGTCATCAATGCTGGGGGGGGGGGGTCATCAGATTCAGCATCTATGATGTCATCAATGCTCAATGATGTCATGATATGACTTATCTATAGCAACACACTGTAAACAACACTGCGAAATAAATTTATGATGAGTAAAAACAGTTGGAACAATAAAAGAAGTCGGAGAAATTAATATTACTTGCTGCATGTAATGTTACCAAAACCCTTAAGCTCAGACTCAAATTTCTCACATTTTACTGCTCATCCCTGCAGGTGGGGGATCTGGAAAAAAATAGTATCGTAGGAGGCGACTAATGCCTAAACCCCCTGCAGAATTGGAGATTTTCTTTGGTGTCCTCTTTTTGGGGACAAAGCAACCAAAATGAATCTGCTGCACCCATCGCAATATTTGGGATCTATATCTTTCTTTCTACTTCTAGCTACCTTTTATATCCTCGCGCCTTGCTTGGCATATCTCACTTTTGGTCTAAATTTTAACCGTTCGCCCAGGCGAGGAAGGCAATAGGTTCTGTCAACAGGCCAGGACCTACCAAAGTCATCAAAATGGTAGTTTTTATTCCCTGATTAACGTTCAGCATTAAGGTAAATGGCAACAACTGGTTCACCCGTTGTCAGTATATTTTGACCGGGCGGAATGCTGTGCTTGGTGCCTTCGGCATGGTATTTTAAGTGAGATAGCAATATCAAGTCAGCATCAGATCCGCGCTATCTGAAGGAGGCAAGGCAAGCACGCCAACAAACCCCGTCTCCTGCATACACTACACACATGGAGGCACGTCCTCAAATGACCTTAGCTGTTAATAGGACGTTAAACAAAATACTTATTTTTAAAACCACTACCCGGCGAGATCAGGAGGCCCAAAAAGAAAGTGGTGGAGGCCATACAGCACCAGTACAAAGGACCGGAAGGAACGGTACTTTCAAAGATGAGACATGCAGCTGATAGGGAAGTAGAGGACACCCTGGCTAACACACACAATAAAAACATAATCATATCACTAAAATCTCTGTCTGTTCTGTGCCAGTCATTTACACTACACTCATGCACAAAGCCCAACCTAAATACCAACATAGTACACAGAATGGTAATGTGCATTACAGTACAAGGCAAGTTCGTCCACTGAAAAATTGAAACATCGGATATTAAGATGTGTACATAAATAGAGTCGAACGGCAAAGGACAAGCACCTGGTGTAATCAACAAGAGCCTTGTGCTGGCCACTGTAAATCCGAGGCCCCGTCCGATGCTCACTTATTTCTGCCATGCATGAACATTAAGCCACGTTACAGATCATACATACAAAAAAGTTTCACAACACTTAGCACACAAATGTATCTATGCTCAGAGGTTTTTGCTAGAGTGCTTGCTACTACTTGGTGAACACACTGATGTTGCCGTGTAAACTGATATGACTCAGGCCATTTAACAACAGGCTCCAGACTCGGTTTGAGGCAGCCACTGCCTCCGTTCCCTCCTTGTGGAACAAGCAACGAAACACAAACTTACACTAGCAATGGTTTGGTTTAATTTTGTTTCACGTCCTGTTAGCAACTAAGGTCATTTAGTGACGTGCCTCCATGTGTGTAGTGCATGCTTGCTTGCGTATGTGTATGCAGGAGACAGGGTATGTTGATGTGCTTGCCTCCTTGTGATAGTGCGGATCTGATGCCGAACGGCACCCAACACAGCATTCCGCCTGGTTACATGACAATGGGTGAACCATGGTATCTCCCGGCCTGGGGACAGAACCCATGGCCTTTTTCACCTTCGCGAACGCTCAACATTCAAGTCAAAAGTGAGGTGTTGCCAAGCAAGGCGCTAGGAAATAAAAGGTAGTTAGAAGTAGAAAGAAAGATAAAGATCCCAAATATTGCAATGGCCGCAGCAGTTTTATTTTGCAAATACCTAATCCTTCTACGATACATGCAGTGTGTAACAGCAGGTGTTTTCTTCTCCCGATCCACCACCTGCAGGGGTGAATTTGTACGCATTCAACAAGCCTGTACTGGTGACCGCTTCATAGCCAGGTCCCAGACAGCAATACAAAATGTAGTTCCGTGCTCGAGTGGCTTACACGCCAACTGCCGGACACACTGTAGTCTGTTTAGCACATTTACCATCATACAATACAAGACATTTACCTTACGGTCACCATTTACATCCCGGTACATAAGATTAGTTTAAAATGCAATCAGTTCTAAACAACAGTCTGTCTATCGCTACACTGAACACAATTCCACGTCTTTCAACAACAAACAAAACAGAAAACCTCAACTGCCCTGCAGGTAGGGCGTAAGAATTGTACCTGCTGCCCCCAATTGCATGATCGTAAGAGGCGACTAAATTTGGGACCTTATCTCTTCTCTCCTTTCTAAATAACTTTCTTTTTCCTAATGTCTCCCTTGACAATGCCTCACTTTTGGCCATTTGTTGAGCGTTCGCCCCTGTGAGGAAGGCTTTGGGTTCTGTCCCCTGGCCGAGACATACCAAAGTCTTTAAAAATGG
>NW_018407840.1:749463-791279 GCF_002113885.1 Mizuhopecten yessoensis
TTTAAAAAGAACATTAAAAAAAAAAAAAAAAAAAAAAAAAAAAAAACTCAATCAACGCACATTTACACACGCACCAAAGAGCACCCTATTGGTTTGGTTTGGTATTGGTTAACGTCCTATCGACCCTATGGGGTAGTCCCTGTAGGTAGAGCGCAATAATTGTACCTGCTGCCCCATTGTATGATCGTAAGAGGCGACTAATTTCCAAATGACTTTCTTCTTCCTTATGTCTCTCTTGACCATGCTTCACTTTTGGCCTTTAGTTGAGCATGCGCCGCTGTGAGGAAGGCTTTGGGTTCTGTCCCCTGGCCGAGACATATCAGAGTCTACACAAATTGCAGCTTCTACTCCTGCTTAACGCTCAGCAATTTAGGAGTGCGACGACTGGTTTGCCCGTTGTCAGTATAATGTGACCGGCTGGGGGTGTCCTGCTGGGTGTCTTCGGCAGTATGTTTCAGTGAGTTAGCACTATAAAGTCGGCAAAAGTTCCTTTAAAGACCATAGCTGTTGATAGGACGTTATACATTCAATGGGCTGTGCCACTGAGTAAGAAGATTTGCTTAAAATATCACCGGCTGAATCCCTTCTGGAAATAAATGGCCAGAAAGGATCTCACAGATAGATATCACAGTCTCAGAAAACAACCAACGTCGACAGCGAAGTATTATACACAACTATGATATCACCATCAACAAATATGTAACATGGACTTATAAACAATCAACATTTAATATTTTTTAACGCCCTATCAACAGCTATGGTCATTTAAGAAGATGTATGCATGTAGTATATGCATGCGTGTTTTGGGCGGGTGCGATATGTTCGTGTTTGTATACTTGTGATAGCGTGGAACTGATGCCGACTTTTTAGTGCTTCCTCACTGAAACATACTGCCGAAGACACCCAACAGGACTCCACACCCGGTCACATTATACTGACAACGGGCGAACCAGTCCCGCTGAGCGTTAAGTAGGAGTAGAAACTACCATTTCTACAGACTTTGGTATGTCTCGGCTAGGGGACAGAACCCAAAGACTTATCCCTGCAGGTAGGGCGTAAGAATTGTACCTGCTGCCCCCAATTGCATGATCGTAAGAGGCGACTAAATTTGGGACCTTATCTCTTCTCTCCTTTCTAAATAACTTTCTTTTTCCTAATGTCTCCCTTGACAATGCCTCACTTTTGGCCATTTGTTGAGCGTTCGCCCCTGTGAGGAAGGCTTTGGGTTCTGTCCCCTGGCCGAGACATACCAAAGTCTTTAAAAATGGTAGTTTCTACTCCTGCTTAACGCTCAGCAAATTAGGAGTGGGACGACTGGTTCGCCCGTTGTCAGTATAATGTGACCGGGTGGGGCGTCCTGCTGGGTGTCTTCGGCAGTATGTTTCAGTGAGGTAGCACTATAAAGTCGGCATCAGTTCCGCGCTATTACAAGAAGACAAACACGAACATATCGCAGCCTCCCAAAATACACACACATACAATACACTCATGCATCTTGCACACAGGGGAGGCCGTCCTTAAATGACCTTAGCTGTTAATAGGACGTTAAACAAAATCAAACAAACAAACAAACCCAAAGACTCGCCATATCCAAAAGATAAAATTAGAAACTCTGTGCCCTCTACATACTCTATCAAGCATACACAACTACCTATCACTGTTGATGCGACATGGGTCTAAAGGCAAATGATGGACATTAACGCACAATTTGTTGTGACACAGATAAACGCATGCAATTAAGAGGATAACGGTCGGCAATTAGTATGCATGAAATACTGTAGGCGATGAACAGTGACACGCTGCCTGCGATTCCGGAACATCAGACGTATGACACCATAGCCATCTCTTTTTACTGTTCATACCCATTGATGACAGTGGTCACTTGAAACTGTATGATATGCCAATTTTGCTACAAATAACCGTTTTCTGCCACAGTTGAAATTACTGAACTGAATATAATTGACATTCCACACTTTGCTAAATGTTCTTATCCCGATCCCCCATGCAACAGTGTGATACAGTTCTTTTCCCGATCCCCCACCTGTAACAGTGTGATACAGAAGGTCTAAAATAGAAAACAAGGAAGAAACCACCCCCGATTGCCTTCCCTGTAGTTCGGGAATCGAGAAAAGAACACAACTGCTTCTAACCAAATGCATGTATCGTGAGAGGCGACTAAAGCGGAAATTCCAATGCAAAATTAGGGGTTTGCTTTTGTGCCTCTTACTTGGGGACACATTAGCGACCAAAAAAAATCTACTGTACCCCTTTCAATATTTGAGATCTTTATATATCTCTAGACTTCTAACTATCTTTAATTTCCTAGCACCTTTCTTGGCAACACCTCACGTTTTGCTAAGGCAATGGGTTCTGTCCCCTAAGCGTTATGACAACGTCTGGTTCACCCGTTGTCAGTATAACGTGACTGGGTGGAATGCTGTGATGGGTGACATCGGCATGGTATTGCAGTGAGATTAGCTCTATAAAGTCGGCATCATTTCCACGTCATCACAAGAAGGGAAATACACCTTCCGTCTGCAGCACGCATACACACCACACATGGAGGGACGTCCTTAAATGACCTTTGCTGTTGATAGGAGGTTAAACCCTGTACCACCCTGTGATTGCATGTGCCTCATCTCTGTCGTAACAAAATGTGTGTTGATATACATCTTTTGTCTTTATGTCCATGCAACATCAACAGTGATAGGAATTTCTGTATGCTTGGTAGAGTATGTTGAGGTCACCATAACTTTGCTAAAGGTGTCGCCGTTAATCATAACGGTTAAAACTAGAAAAGGTTGAATTTGTATCAAACAGGGAGAACCCGATGCCGTCGAATGGCTACAACCGGAATACGCGAATGTAGCCCAGGAATCTACTTAGAATCCGATTGAGCCGGATTTGACTCTAAATTTACTATACGACTGAAACACCGAACGACTTTCACCGCCATAGTTGACGGTAGCAACTGTTCAAGTTAGGCGACAGAAAACATCTATTATAGCTGAAATAAATCGTAAGTACATAAATGTACACTGTGCTTATGCTTACTGGGTGACAATAATGCAGGAAAATGCAGTCTTTACACCTTCGGCTGTTAATAATATATATAAAAACTCTCTGAAGTTACGTCTTAAACACTGGTAAGGCTGGCTAGTCCATCACTGTAAATTATGCGGAAGGAATTTAATGCATTCCCACACGAATTACTATACATCCATGTGACCATAAACAACCCTGCATGTCCTTAAACAATAACTGATATATACAAGATTTGTTAAATTACATAACAATCATATTAGAACAGTTTACATATAATAATAGTGATCAGCTGATCAACATATACACAATAACAAGCGGTCTCCAATAGGTAGTAACAGTGCGTGACATGTAACAAACGTCACCAACAATGGTGAGAATTACCCACTCCGTTACAGAATGTTGGTGTGCTTGCCTCGTTGTGATAGGGCGGATCTGATGCCGACTTAACAGTGCTATCTCACTTCTGAAATGCTATGCCGAAGGCACCAAGCACAGCATTCCGCACGGTCACATACTGAAAACGGGTGAACCAGTTGTTGCCATTCCCCCTAATGCTGAACGTTAAGCAGGGAATAACAACTACCATTTTTAAGGACTTTGGTATTTCCGGCCGAGGGACAGAACCCATTGCCTTCCTCACCTGAGTGAACGCTCAACATTTAAGCCAAAAGTGAGATGTTGCCAAGTAAGAAGCTAGGAAATAAAAGGTGGTTACAAGAAGAAAGAAAGATCAAGATCCCAAATATTGCAATGGGCGCAGCAGATTGATTTTGGTCGCTTTTGTGTCCCTAATGAGAGGACACCAAAGCAAATCCCCAATTCTGCAGGGGTTTCCAGTATCAGTCGCCTCCTACGATACATACAGTGGGTAAAGGCAAGTGTATTCTTTTCCCGGTCCCAGCACCTGCAGGGGTGTGATACATCAGGTCTAAAATAGAAGACGAGGAAGAAACCACCCTTGATTGCTGACCATTGCATGAATCGCGATAGGTACCCGATGTGGAAATTCCGCGCCATCCCAATGAGACAGGCACGAACATATCGCAGCCTCCAAAAAACCACACGCATCTGGCCGTCCTTAAATGACCATAGCTGTTGATAGGACGTTAAACAATACTAAAACCAAACCAAATCAAGCCAATTTGGAAATTAACCCTTAAAATATTTCAGATCTATATATATCTCTAGAATTCTAACTACCATTAATTTCCTAACGCCTTTCTTGGCAACATCTCACGTTTTGCTAAGGCAGTGGGTTCCGTCCCCTGAACGGGAAATACCAAAGTCCTTAAAAATGTGTGTTGTTACTTGTTATTTAACAAACGTGCAGCATTAAGGATAATGGCAACAACTGGTTCACCGGTTGTCAGTATAACGTGACTGGGTGGAATGCTGTGATGGATGACTTCGGCATGGTATTACAGTTAGATAGCTGTATAAAGTCGGCATCATTTCCGTGTCATCACAAGAAGGGAAATGCACCTTCCTTCTGCAGCAGATAGGACGTTAGACAAGATCGCGATTGCATGTGCCTCACTTCTGTCGTAACAAAATGTGTGCTGATATACACCTTTTGTCTTTATATCCATGCAACATCAACAGTGATAGGAATTTCTGTATGCTTGATAGAGGATTTGTATTACTGTTCTTGTTTATTGTTTATCTATGTTGATATTATAGTTGTGAACAGTACTTTGTACGTTTAAACTGTTTGTGTATAGCGCTTGCGATATGAGTTCCCGGTTACTTTTTTCTGAGTTTGCATATGTGTCGACATTGATTGTATTGCGTTGTGCGTTTTCTCAGAGTGATATTATCAATAAGATCCCTTTTGGTAATTTCTTTTCAAGATGAGTGCTGATTGACCAGTAACTACTGTGTCTGAGTGGCACAGCCTATTGACAATTTTGCACCGATGGTGCTTTTTGGTGCACATGTAAAAGGATGGTGATTGGGATTCTCTGTTTAGTTTTTTGTTGAAAGAGTCTCGATCACTAGCACACGCAGAAGGCAAGGCTCTCCAAAAACACATCTTTGTCATAACTATGCTCAATGGAGGTCAATTAGTTCCTTAACTGGTCGAGGAAACAAGTTTATTTGTAGACATGTTTCATTGCAATACTCTCTCAAAAGTTTGGGATACTGACTGCTGCAATCAGTCATGAATTTTAACATCGATTAATATCGGAAGTTCGAACATTCCAAGTTTGCAATGGGGAGTGTTCGCTCGCTAGCTAAGATATAAGAATATATTCTAATAAATATCTAATATAAAACTTAATGAGTAATCGTTACTTTGATGCTGAACAGAAAATCCTGTATATTGCCTGTCTAGTCCGGAGGTCGAGTGCCCAATTCCGGCAAAGCGTTCGGAATATTACTGTGCACCCTGACGTCACAGCGCGCGCTATGCTATCCAAGATGGCGGTGCCAAGCAGCAAATTGACAGATGGCAGTTTTATATACAAAGTTTTGTTATAAGACTACTTTTAAAAGGTATGGACATAATGTATAGGTGTATAGATAAGTAGAATACAATATAATTATATAACCTAGCACGTATTTCGATCTGACTATATATAGGCTAGCGTAATATATAAGATGAACAACGAGTGCTTAATATGACTCAGACATGGCCTGGAGAGAGCGAAGCACGTACTGTACATTTGTTTCAATAGTATAAATTTTGAATCATAACATTACCCATTTTAATACATACAAAATGTACCTGCACTTGTTTTTTTTTTTATAAAATACTTGAATCTGTTGCTGGACACAATCATTCATCCTTGTTCTTATGTGTGCTCTGTTTTAGAATGATCCACATTCACACTACACTAATATGACGCATTATATGTTAATTTGAAGTTGACTGATTTGTACTATAGTACTTCTAGAGCATATTGATAGTAATAGTGTCCTCATTTGGTTCTTGTTTTATCCAAGAATAAAAGTATATACCCCCTCCTTCTACTCGTGTCTGTTAATAATATCAGAGACGTATATTAGTAAATAAGTAACATATACACCTCTGATAATGTTATGCATTACCATTTTGATCCAAAAGAAACAAATATCATTTGAAAAAAAGCATAGAGTAAACATGATAATGAGAGTTGTAGGCATAATGTTTAAACAAATGGTTTGATCTGATATGGCAATCCATGAAGAATGTATCTGCTTTTAATTTAAATATGTTTAGCATGTTAGACATAACAGATTGGAGACTGCCATGTCACCACTATACGTATAAAATTAAGATTTTATATTTTTCTTTTTAATAATTTAGATAATCCACGTGAAATTATGAAATTTACTGTTTGTACTGATTATATACCTTTGAAAATGCAAGTGAAGTTTCTGGATGGACATCGTATAACTTTGTGTCATCATACTTTGTGATTGTTTTTTACGATTTTGACCATGTTTTATTGATACCCTTCTTATGTCATTGTCAAATTCGACGGTCAAAGATTGTGTGTTGTGTTGTTTTCAGTGATGATTGTGTTCACTTGATGGAATTGATGTCAGTTTCATGATGGACTTTTTGTTCTTGAGCAATATTGTTATTAAATGTGGTTGAATAAAAACAATTGCTATCATGACCAGGTATATCATATGTTTTGATTTTGATTAGAAATGGATGCTGACGATCGCATATTATGCAATCTGTTAACAAAACTAAAAGTGGTGAAAATATAATGTTTCTAATTCTCTTCTTTGCTGATATTCATAAAAAATAATTAATAAATAAAAAAGCAAAGCAAACTAATGTGTTCACTTCAATGTCTAATCAAAATGTTGTAATGATTTACACAGTTGAACGGAATTCACAAATTGTCAAGCGTTTAAAGATTATATTAATCCAAGTATCAATCAAGATATTTTACTGTACAAAACTGTACAGATGTTTGTCTTTTTTTTGAGTAATTGTTAATTTTGTTAGAAACTAGATTCAATGTACAAGCAGATCTAGCATTGAAATTCCATAGTTCTAGTTGTAAAATCTAAGGGTAATATCAAAAGAATTTTGAAGAACTAGATAAAGTTGACGTTCTACAATAAAATGCACCTTACGTTTTCCCTTGGAAAGCTGTCGATGACAATTCTGTTTCATCATGTGTATCTGGAGCAGACGACCCATGAACTTTGACCTCATCAATTATCCGACCCTTTACTATCGAATGAGAAACAAGCGACCTCGTCATTGACCCTGTTTTGTACATACTCGGGTATTTCCGTTCTAGTGGGAGTATCAATATTAAGATGGAAAATGTTTACGAGCTCCATTGTTATGGCAAATGGGAGACGCATGCAATCTAGAGGAAAAAGGTCGCCCATCGTTATATATGAAATAGTGTAGGCGATGAACAGCGACACGCTACCTACGATGCGATTCCGGAACATCAGACGTATGACACCATAGCCCTCTTTATTTACTGTTCCTACCCATTGGTGAGAGTAGTCATTGGAAACTGTATGCTGTGACAATTTTGCCTCGTCTCTTTTTCTACCACAAAAATTACTGAACTGAATATTACTGATGTTGACAATTTATATTTCATGAAAATTTAAAATATTTGCAATTGATGTTTTGGTAACCATGGATATCACATTATATTCTCGGTAAAATACGTTTATTTTATTATCTAACCAAAAACATGTTTCACATATGTGAAGCCAACATAGTCCACTTCATCATGCTAATACCGGTTTTAGTTGTTTCATTTTTATGTATTTTTCTACATCTCATAATACAGGGGTTTGCCTTTTTAACAAAAACAAAAAGTCCATAGCCACAGCCCTCTACTTGAACATCGATACCTCAGAGGCGACTTATCCCCTGCAGAATTGGGGATATGCTTTTTGCGCTCTTTCTTTGGGACATGTCTCTTTCGGCTTTAATGTTTAATGCCGCTAAGGTGAAGAAGATAATGTGTTGTCCTCGAGCCAGGACAAATCAAATCCCTTCAAAAAATGTTAGGTGGAATTCCCTGCAAACGTTCAGCGTAGAGGTTAATGGTAACGCACCATTGCAGGTCGGAGATAAAAAAAAAATGCACCTGCTTTTACCAATGACATGGTTTCGTAAGAGGCGACCAATGTTGACATCCCAATTTTCTTGTGTCTCCTCGACTTGGGGCAAAATTAATCTGCTGGACCCATCGCAATATATTTGTTTTACATTTTATTTCATAGCGCCTTGCTTGGCTTTTGGTGAGGAAGGCAATGGGTTCTGTCCCTAGGCCGGGACATACCAAAGTCCTTTAAAAAAGGAATTGTTATTCCCTGTTTCACGTTCAGCAAAGAGGGAATGGTAACCACTGGTTCACCCGTTGTCAGTATAATGTGACCGGGCGGAATGCAGCTATGGGTGCCTTCGGCATGGTGTTTCAGCGAGATAACGCGGATCTGATGCCAATTTTATAATGCTATTTCACTGAAACACCATGCCGAAGGCGCGCAGCGTTCCGCCCGGTCGAATTATACTGGCAACGGGTGAACCAGTTGTTGCTGACATTATACTGACATTTTGCCTCCTTGTAATATCGCGGATCTGAAAAAGACTATATAATGCTTTTACAAGGAGGCACACACACACACGCGCGCGCTTACACAACAAACATAGAGGCACGTCCTTATATGACCTAAGCTGTCAATAGGACGTTAAACAAAATTAACCCGAACCACACCTCGCCATTTCTTTCCAGAAGGGATCAAGCCGATGGTATCTAAGGTCAATTTTCCAAGATAAAATATGCTTTGTGTCCGAGTGTACAGTTGATTGGCACATCCCACTAAAACGTTTGCCCCATAGGGTGTTCTTTGGTGTAGTGTAGATGTGCGGTTATTGAGGCGTTGTTGTTTGTTGTTGTACATATAGGGCTGTATCCAGCAGTGGTCGTTAGAGCCGTGCAACATCAACAGTGATAGGAGGTTTTGTATGCATGATGGAGTTTGTACATGGCACCATGGTTTTTCTTATTTTATCTTTTAAATATGGGTAATTAATGTGCTTTGTTTTTGTGTTCATAGTATTGTTTGCTTATGTGTTTATACCATAGTTGCGTACACAACTTTGCCGGGATAAGCTGTTTGTATATGGGACTTGTGTTCTGATTTTGCGATAACTTTTTCTGAGTTTGCCTATATGTCGACGTTGTTTGTATTACCTTGTGCGTTTTCTAAGATTGTGATATCTATCGGAGATCCTATCTGGTCATTTCTTTCAAGAAGGGATCCAGCCGGTTGCATTTCGGGCCAATCTTCCTCCTCAATATGAGTGCTTATTGACTGGTACATACTACACATGTCAGTACCCACCCATAGAAATGTTTGCCTCGTATGATGCTCTGTGGTGCATATGTAAATGTGCGGTGATTGAGGCTGTAGGGCGTAAAAATTGTACCTGCTGCCACCATTTTTTCTTCTTTCTAAACAACTTTCTTCTTCCTAATGTCTCCCTTGACAATGCCTACAATGTAACTTTTGGTCTCTAGTTGAGCGTTCGCCCCTGTGAGGAAGGCTTTGAGTTCTTTCCCCTGGCCGAGACATACCAGAGTCTGTAAAAATTGTAGTTTCTACTCCTGCTTAATGCTCAGCAATTTAAGAGTGGGACGGGTGGGGTGTCCTGCTGGGTGTCTTCGGCAGTTTGTTTCAGTGGCCGAGACATACCAGAGTCTGTAAAAATTGTAGTTTCTACTCCTGCTTAATGCTCAGCAATTTAAGAGTGGGACGGGTGGGGTGTCCTGCTGGGTGTCTTCGGCAGTATGTTTCAGTGAGATAGCACTATAAAGTCGGCATCAGTTGCGCGCTATCACAAGGAGACAAACACGAACATATCGCAGCCTCCCAAAACACACACGCATGCACCACACGCGCATACACCACACGCATGCATATTGCAAACAGGGGAGGCCGTCCTTAAATAACAGTAGCTGTTGATAGGACGTTAAACAATACTAAAATAAACCAAAGAGGCTCTCTGTATTGTTCGTTGTTAAAAGACATGGACTTTTTTCAGTGTAGCGATAAAAAGGATGTTGTTTAGGGCTGCTTGTATATTTTAAATTATCTTTTGTGCAAAGATGTAAATGGTGACCGTATGGTAAATGTCTAGTATTGTGTGATAGTAAACGAGTTGTTTAATGTACTATCAACATGTGTGTTGAGTAAATGTGTATGTGTGCCGGGGGTATGTTTGTGTTGTTGCGTCCACTGAAACACCATGCCGAAGACACCCAATCACAGTATTCCGACCGGTCACATGTTACTGACAATGGGTGAACCAATTGTTGCCATTACCCTCAATGCTGAACGTTGATAAGGGAATAACAACTACCATTTGTATACGCCCGTCAAATTTGACGGGATTATTAAGGTATGGCGTCGTCCGTCCGTCCAGCATAAACTTTTGTTTGTCCGGCAATCTCCTCCTACATTTTTCGACCGATCTCTTTGAAACTTGGTATACATTATAGCCATGATATAAAGTTGTGTCTCCCTTAAAAGAATTATTATTCGACAATTTTTGCAAAAGTTATTGCCCTTTGTTTATTTCACTATTTGATTTTTGTCCGGCAATCTCCTCCTACATTTTTCATCGGATCTCTTTGAAACTTGGTATACATTATAATCATGATATTAAGTTGTGTGTCCCTGTAAAGAATTAAGATTCGAATTTTTTTGCAAAAGTTATTGCTCTTTGTTTTATTTCAGTATTTGATTTTTGTCCGGCGATCTTCTCCTATATTTTTCAATCGATCTATTTGATTTAATCATGAAAGTCAACTCGTGTTTAATGAGTTGGAGACTAACCTCTGATTACCTGTATTCCTTAAAATATTGTCAAGGTCCCTTAAAAGCAATTTTTGTGACTTCAATGTGCTCATTTTGCTTTAATTTCCACTGTTCAGCTTCAACTGTTTTCATGTACTGGTAATGCATGTAAAGAAAACCTGAGATTCATAGAAGAAAATAGGATGATGTAAGTTATCAAATTCATTAATCATTTTATTATGCATGTACAAATATACTGAAAATAAGGGTAGAAAAAACAGATCAATATTGTGGTTATAAAAATAATTTAATATATTACACTAACCTTCGTTTGATAATCAATAATTAGTAATTTCCTTTCATCTGATAATTGTTTATGTTTAGAATAGAAAATCTAATGAGATCAGTCTCTGATTTTTTGTCTTTTGTTGCTGCTGTATCATTCTTTGTCCACATGTGTTTATGATTATGAAGATGAATAATAGGCTAACCAGATGTGTTTGTGATCGGAATAATAAGTCTCAAGCGTACCAAAGTTTACATGTTCTTTATTTGTAAAAATCAGGTCAATCGTTGAGCCAGAGTCATTTGTTGATCCGGTAATCAATTGTCGGTATCCAAATTGTGAGATTTTTTTGGTCACAGGAGTGGCTGCTCCAGTCAGTGATGAAGTCTCCCAAAATGACAACAGGTTTTGGTTTAATCAATGTCATACTTCCTGTGAATGGTTTCCATTAGCTTATACAAAGCTTTGCACAGATATTTTGGGTGTTCATATATGAGTACAAATATTGTGTCATCAAGTTCAACTTTAAAAACACATATTTCAAATCCCTTTGTAGATTCATTTACAGGCATTTACATTTTTCTGATAGCTAAAGCATGTTCATAATTTAATAAGGGAAGTTATACCCCAACATGTGACATATCCTTGCTTCCAACTAACAATTCAATTGACTGCAAATACACAAAACATATAATTAAGAGACTGGCATGACAAACATTAGAAAAATGTAAGTTTTGGAAATAACTTGAAAGGCAGTGTGGAAGAACTAAAATGTAATTTGTGGAAATGATCCTGACTTTCCTTTTTTCTTTGGTGCACTAGATATGATATTTGAATCACATATTGTTTCTAAAGAAACTATTAAGATGTGCTGATCGTTTCAAGTGACTGAATGATTTTCAAAAAAGTCACCCAGGTGGGTTTTTTAATAGCAGCATTATTTTAATTACTTGTTAGTGATATGATGCATTTTCATTGGACCATTTTATTTGTGGTTAATTGGACAGTATTCCTGTCCAAATTGGTCAGATGACACTGTCAGAAAAGAGTTCTTGTTAGATAATCCAAATGATACATGTCATTCATATACAGGTGACATAAATGTATAACATTGTTTGTTGTCATGTTTGACAGCTGGTACACATGCCAATTTCTGCATTCCGTCTATACAGTTCCCAGAGACAATACTAAATTTGTTATACAACACAATAATAATCTTCTTTTTTTCAATTAGAATATAGAGTCTATGTACACAGCTAGAAACAAGCAGTAATTACATACAGGAGTTATCTCCCCTGATAATTTCTAAATGTTTGAAAGAATAAATAGTTTTATATAAATCACATTACAACTGCTTCATTTCTCATATTTTAATACCAGAATCCGTTAATATATATATATACAATAAGAAGTTCTAAGGATCAGTTTGCAATTTATTAATTGTTGTAAGATCTTGATTGTACTATGTATTGTGAAAGAGTGCTTAGAAACTATTTTTCATTGTTGTTCCCTGATATTTCCTTTTGGTAAGCCAAATGATTGTATTTCAGCTCAACATTCCTTGAAGGGTTTTGAGTTTCAGGTTTCGATTATTATTACTTGAAAATCCTTAAAAGTGCTCAAATGTCTTTATTCCTTGGGGTATTTTGATCGAACTTAAAACATCCTGAAGGACTAGAACATCTAGGATCAATAACAAGGTTACCATTTACTATATTTTGTAATTCATTGTTAGCTATCTAGCGACAACTTCGTCTAACTTCCTTTGCACAACGAAGGACCAAGGAAACCATGTCGGCCATTTTGTTTATCTGATCAGTCTCAAAATTAAACATGCACAACTACAGACCTAAGGGAGCGGAGCCTACATTACATATTTTGGAGAGATCCCTCCAGTATTTTCTAAGAAATAGTGATAATTAGAATATGTCTTAAGACCTACATGCCCCCCGCTCATGGATGGGACGGGACGGACATGGGCAACACTATATGCCCCATTTTATGGTGGGGGCATAACAAACCTTTACTGTCACAATCCAAGATGGTGGCCTGTAGGATCTCTCCAGTACTTCCTAAGAAATAGTGATAACAAACCTTCACTATCAAAATCCAAGATGGCTGCCTGTCGGCTATTTTGTCTATCTTATCAGTCTCAAAAGTTGCCCTGCACAACTAAGGACCAAGGGGAACATACATATGAATTTTGAGAAAGATCCCTCTGGTACTTCCTGAGAAAAAGCGATAACAAGAAATGTTTAAGAACGGGCGACAGACGTACGGACGGACCATGGACGTAGGGCGATTTTAATAGCCCACCATCAGATGATGATCATTTGTTGATATACTCTTCATTTACGGATTCTAAATAAGACAAATTTTCAATTTATTTATACTGTTGTAGTCTCTTCTACTGAGTGAATTCGTGTAATTACATAGCATTTCCTTATGTACAGGATATCACAAGTGTTCACTCAGGTGAAACTGATCAGAGTAAAAAACAGCGTAATTAAAGGCTATCACCATTTTCAAATACGCGAGTTATTGGTCGACCGCGAGTACACCAATATAAAAGACGTGCAAGCCTGTCTGGTTTGGCTCCCTTTCGTTGACATTTTCGGAGCTGAAATGCTTGAAACAGCAACTGATGAGGAACGTCACCTTACCCTGAAGGATGTTGCTGGTCTTCCTGTTGTGGCAGAACCAGTGGATAAGCCATTGCCAAGCTTTGCATTTGCATCATGGCAAGCTCCAAATGAAAAGGGAGATGGTTTAATCATCCCATGTCACTACAATTCGTGCAAAGATGGTTGGTTTAATTTTCATTAACGTCATTATAACAGCTGAGATCGTCTAAGGACATGTCGTGCAAAGAACGGCGAACACGAGTGTATCAATGTGATTAAAAAACGCTTTGTTGGGTAAGCCGGGGTGGGGGAGGGGAATTTATGAGAATTGCTGCTGAACTATAGAGAGTCAAAACCTACAATAAACATACCTGGAATTATTATATCTTTTTTTAAAGACAAAAACGACATGTCAGAACTATTTATTGTAATATTCTAACGTCACGCTACCACAATTGGTACACTACCCAAATTGGTACCCGGTCAGAAAATGGTTCGAATTGTACTTGTAATTACATTTGAGCATTTTCCTTTAACAATATAACAAAAGAGATACTTGTCAATATTTCCACTGAACAGTTTTGTTTTCAGGAATATTTTAAGAGTGCACGATAACTTCTAAGTAAACATGTCAGAAAACCAGTAAAAACGACGTAAGTCGAAGAAATTTTGGAGGATTTTAAAGGGGTTAAGTATAAGCATGTTTAAATGTTGATTTCTGGGCCTTTCAACTGGATAATACAGAAGTTATTATTAACAATTGTAGTTCAGTATGGTATTTATAAAAGCAATATATTGTGTTGCAATCGGCACATCAACTAGTAGAAGAAGAAAAAAGTTGCATAGCCTGTGTTGTGCCAATTTGGGTCCTAATCACGGCCGAAAAACGAGAAATTCTTATTTCGATGTATGTATGGGTTTCATCTATTGGAACCCGATTGACAATTGAGCAGACCATCGTGAAAGGATTTTTATTTTATTTTAAGATATCGTCTTTGAGTTGTCCATGAGTCTATTGGGTCGCTTACCCTATGACAGAAAAATGTTTTGAGACGACCCAGCAATCGACCATCACCGTCAGAGGCCCGATCCATTTTAGACAAACTTGATCCGTTATTGACACAAAAACAATAGGTTTTGTTTTGCTAATTGTGTTTTACATGGTCAATGTTCATCATTTATTAGCTCACCTGGTCCGATGGACCAAGGTGAGCTTATGCCATACCGTTGCGTCTGTCCGTCCGTATGTCAACAAATTCTTTAAATGACTTCTTCTTCTTAACCACTGATTGGAATTCAACTAAATTTGACTGGAAGCATCCCTAGGTGGTGGGGATTCAAAATTGTACAAATGGTGGGGCTGACCCCCCAGGGGGCTGAGGGGCGGGGCCAAAATGGGGCAATTTGGCTATATTGCTTTAAGCGACTTCTCTGGAACTAAGAAGTGGTTATCATCCATATTTGAATGGAAGCATCCCTAGGTGATGGGGATTCAAGATTGTACAAATGATGGGGTGGCCCCCCCAGGGGGCTGAGGGGCGGGGCAAAAGGGGACAATTTGGCTATACTACTTTCAGCGACTTCTTCTCTGGAACTGAGAGATGGATATCAACCATATTTGACTGAAAGCCTCTCAAGGCGGTGGAGATTCAAAATTGTACAAATGGTGTGGCTGACCCCCCAGGGGGCTGAGGGGCGGGGCCAAAAGGACTCAATTTGGCTATATTGCTTTAAGCGACTTCTTCTCTGGAACTAAGAAGTGGATATCATCCATATTTGACTGGAAGCATCCCTAGGTGGTTGGGATTCAAAATTGTACAAATGATGGGGTTGACCCCCAAGGGGGCTGAGGGGCGGGGCAAAAGGGGACAATTTGGCTATACTGCTTTCAGCGACTTCTTCTCTGGAACTGAGAGATGGATATCAACCATATTTGACTGAAAGACTCTCTAGGTGGTGGAGATTCAAAATTGTACAAATGGTGTGGCTGACCCCCGAGAGGGCTGAGGGGCGTGGCCAAAAGGACTCAATTTGGCTATATTGCTTTAAGCGACTTCTTCTCAGGAACTAAGAAGTGGATATCAACCATATTTGACTGGAAGCATCCCTAGGTGGTGGAGATTCAAAATTGTACACATGGTGGGGCTGACCCCCAGGGTCTGAGGGCGGGGCCAAAAAGGGGGCAATCTTGCTATATTGCTATAAACGACTTCTTCTGTAGAACTATGCCATGGATATTGATCATATTTGGTCGGAAGCATCATGGGAGGCAGGGATTTAAAATTGTACAAATGGTGGGGCTGACCCCCAGGGCTAAGGGGTGGGGCCACAAAAAGTATATTACTTGAAAATGGTTGAGATCCCCACCATATAACCATGGTATACAATTGCTGAATAAAAAGAGAAGAATGCACATTTGCTTCCAGGATGGCCATAGGGTCTGGCCCCACCCTTGCAGACATAGTCCCTGGGCCATAACTTTAAAACTGTTGAGATCCCTACCCCAAAACTATATATACAATTGCTGGGCATAAAAAGACGAATGCAGTCATGATATCAGAATAGACCCGGGGTCTGACCAAACCCCTAGGGACCTAGTTTGTTAGTCACAGCTTGGAAACAGTTGAGAGCCCCACCCTATAACGGTATATACAATTGCTGAGTATAAAGAGATGATTGCCCATATGCTTCCAGGATGGCCTTGGGGACTGCCACACCGTTGGAGACTTAACCGCTGGGTCATAACTTTGAAACGGTTTAGATCGCCACCCCAAAACTATATATACAAATGCTGGGCAAAAAGAGACAAATGCAGTCACGATATTAGAATTGATCCTGGGGTCTTGCCACAACCCTAGGGGCCTAGTTTCTGAGTCAAAGCTTGGAAACAGTTGAGATCCCCACCCCATAACCATACATAAAATTGCTGGGCATGAACAATCTAATACAGATATGCTACAAGGATTGGCCTTGGGGTCTGGCATATTCCCTTGATCTCATTCTGAGAATATTTTGCCATGATTGCTTTGGTATCCAGGTGAGCAATGCAGGCCCTCTGGACCTCTTGTTTCAATATGACATGAATGGATATATACGTTATACATTCTATAAATATACGATGTTTGTGGTAACTATGTTCTCAGAAATCGTGTGGATCCTTTTTTATAGGCCCGTCAAATTTGACGGAAGTATTATGGTATGGGGTTGTCCGTCCGGCGTAAACTTTTGTTGGTCCGGCAATCTCCTACATTTTTTGACCGATCTCTTTGAAACATGGTATACATTATAATCATTATATGAGGTTTTGTTTCCCTTAACAGAAGAATTTTGATTCGACGATTTTTACAAAAATTATTGCCCTTTTTCATTTCAGTATTTGTTTTTTTGTCCGGAGATCTGCTACATTTTTTGACGGATTTCTTGGAAACTTGGTAGGCTAAATAATCATGATATGTAATTATGTTTCCTTAAACAGAATTTTGATTCAATAATTTTTGCAAAAGTTATACCCTTTGTTTATTTCAGTATTTGATTTTTGTCCAGCAATCTTCTCCTACATTATTCACGGATCTCTTTGAAACTTGGTATACATTATAATCACGATATGAAGTTGCGTCGCCCTTAAAAGAATTTTGATTCGACAATTTATGCAAAAGTTCTTGCCCTTTGTTCATTTCAGTATTCATTTTCGTATTTGATGTTTTGTCCGGAGATTTTTTTTATAGCATATCAGCTAACCACTCTTAGAATGATCCATATATCATTTTAATGTAAGAAAGTATATATGACCCTGCAGGTAGGGCGTAAGAATTGTACCTGCTGCCCCCAATTGCATGATCGTAAGAGGCGACTAAATTTGGGACCTTATCTCTTCTCTCCTTTCTAAATAACTTTCTTCTTCCTAATGTCTCCCTTGACAATGCCTCACTTTTGGCCATTTGTTGAGCGTTCGCCCCTGTGAGGAAGGCTTTGGGTTCTGTCCCCTGGCCGAGACATACCAAAGTCTTTAAAAATGGTAGTTTATACTCCTGCTTAACGCTCAGCAAATTAGGAGTGGGACGACTGGTTCGCCCGTTGTCAGTATAATGTGACCGGGTGGGGCGTCCTGCTGGGTGTCTTCGGCAGTATGTTTCAGTGAGGTAGCACTATAAAGTCGGCATCAGTTCCGCGCTATCACAAGGAGACAAACACGAACATATCGCAGCCTCCTAAAGTACACACACATACACTACACGCATGCATCTTGCACACAGGGGAGACCTTAGCTGTTAATAGGACGTTAAACAAAATCAAACAAACAAACAAACAAACAAACAAGAAAGTATATAACACTATATGGTATTCGACGGGCGTATATTGTTCCGCCCAGCGGTACTTTTGTTCACCGAGTGATCCGCTATGGCCGTAACAACTATGTATCATTTTGGGTCATTGTCTTCGATACAGAATGAATATATTTTACATTTTTTTTTTGTGTTACATCGAGAATTACCTGTAGATGCATTAAGCCAAATGAAAAATATCGTTAAAAAATCACGACTACTGGTCGGGTCTCAGTAGAGGTGGCGAATTTGTGTCACGCCCTTAATTTAGTTTCTTTTATTTATGATATAAGGACGGGTGTCTAGGGGGACAAAAGTAGATAGGAAAATAGGGGCAGCATATCAATTTTTGGTGTCTTCCATGTCCCTTTCGTAGAAGATGTACCGTTTCTGTTGAGCGATGACGGAACTCTTGGAGCCATCACACATTATAATTCTCGAGAACAGCATTGTTGATTTGTAGCAAAAGTCATATTTCTTGATATGTACTTACTGGAAAGCCCTGTAGATTTGTAGCAAACGCCGCATTTCCTGGTCTATATCGATTATGGACCACTGTTCTCATCGTCGTCTTTGAACGTTAAAGTTTTGTCCTCGGAGCTGCTTTAATGAGTCATTTTCACTGTCCTGTCGTTGGTTTACAATGCTAACTATCAAATGTCCTACACTCCTCCAATGGACTGTCTTTTATAAAGGTCGAGACGTTTATTCAATTTCCTTGATTCAACATCAGCTTTATTGTTATCACGGACATTTCTCTCCAACATAACTGAAACATCTTTAATTTGATTGGAGTTGATAAGGTTTGATTTTTGTTGGCTAGCGTCCTAAAAACAGCTCAATTTATTATTTCATGATGTGATATAAAATTGCAAACGGCCTGAATTTACAAAATCCCCCTGCTTTCGATGAGTTTGGTTTGGTTTGGTTTGATTTCGTTGAACGTCCTATTAACAGCTAAGGTCATTCTGGATCGCAGGAAAGTGAAGACGCGTGACGAGGGTGACGCCTCCAAAAGGGTAGAATATGTTTCAGGTGTTGAAATTGGAGCAGCGGATAATTTTGGTATCGTGAATTGTCAGAAGACAACGAAGAAACCCCAAAATGGACTTTTTCAGTTTAGATGACCTAAGAGGCGGTGGCAAACGGATAGAGAGAATATATTTATAGAACCGAATGTTGCAATGTGGCAATGTTTGATAAGGGAACACCGAAGAAAAAAAATAAAGCAGGGAAATATTATTAGGCACATGGAAACCCGTTCTCAAATGACTTTACCTGTTAACAAGACACTGCCGAATTAAGTCAAATGTGCCATTTCCGCAAGGTGACGTTTGTTTCTGAAAGCGGACGAATCAAACCAATCGCTCAAATACTTTGGTTTGGTTTAGTATTGTTTAACGTCTTGTCAACAGCTATGGTCATTTAAGGACGGCCTCCCCTGTGTGCAAGATGCATGCGTGTGTGTTTTGGGAGGCTGCGACATGCTCGTATTTGTCCCCTTGTGATAGCGCGAAACTGATGCCGACTTTATAGTGCTACCTCACGGAAACATACTGCCGAAGACACCCAGCGTACCGTATAATTCACCTGTAGTAGCATAAAATTCGTTTTGTGATCAACAGCATCATCGTGCATGTATTCGTTGAAAAGGTATACTGTTGCATAAGTTTAGTGTCACCTTTTGTTTGTGTTTGTTTTGTTCGGGTTTAACGTCTTTGCAAAAGTTAACTTCGACAATAACGAGAGTTCATTACGTGAAATATAGCTGTCAAATGGCTTTTCTGTGCTTATTACATTGCATTATAATTGAGTTTATATTTTTTCAGGATTCAGATTTAACATGCTTAAAGTCCGTCAACACTAAGCTGTTTTGTTGACTTTCAATCTTAATTGATATCGATAGTTGATACTCAGATAAGGAATGTAGAAAGATCAATGTATTCATCAGTTAAACTCGACCCAGTCGACCTGTATCGCTCACCTGGATATTTATGGAATAATATTGTAGTATTGTTTGTTTGAGGTTAAACGTCCTCGCAACAGCCAGAGGCATATGAGGACGGTTACCTAGGAAGACAACGCCGGTAGGAGTGGATAAGAAAGAATACAGGACATATAGGAAACGGAAAGGATCCAAGGTATTGCTATGGGGGCAGCAGATAAATTTTGTCTCTTTCATGTCCTTTTAGTATAAGACACATTGACGAAAACCCCTGATTATGCATGGGACCCATATAAGTTGCTTCTTTACGATACACATATCGTGGGATAGGGCAGGTCTATCCTTGGTTTGAGAAAGAAACTAACCCCGATTATGCAGGGGGGGGGGGGGCCTTGACCTTTCAAATCCCTGCAGGTCAGGAAACGAAAAAAGAATACACCTGGCTGCTGTTACCCACGGCATGAACCCACTGCAGAATTAGGGATTTGCTTTTAAACCCTCTAATAGGGGACACAAAAGCGACCAAAATAAATCTGCTGCACCCATTGCAACTTTTAGGATCCTTACCTTTCTATCTACCTTTTTATGTCCTAGCGCTATGCTTGGCAATACCTCTTTTCTGGCTTTAATGTTGAGCGTTCTCCCAAGTGATGAAGGCAATATGTTCTTTACGCTGGCCGGGACATACCAAAGTCCTTAAAATGGTAGTTGTTGTTCCCTGCTTAACGTTTAGCATTGAAGGTAATGGAAACGGCTGGTTCACCTGTTTTCAGTATTATGTGAGCGGGTGGAATGCTGCGTTGGGTGACTTCGGCAAATAAATAGATAAATAGGAATCGAAAACTGTGAAAAAAACTAATCACAGCCGTTATAGCAGCTACGATAAAGATAATTTAGTATAAAATTATATTCTAAAAATGGATTACCATTGTACTTTAATCATACGATCCCTCTTTTATTCAACTATATTTACATTTGCCCCCGCGCCGTCCCATTAACACAGTTTTAGAGGGCAAGTGTAATTATATAAGCTATAATTACAACTGCTCGACTATAATTACAACTGCCTGTTTCAGGTGTAGTAATATGTAAACAAACAAAATGGCCGCCTGAAATGTATTTTGAGGCAGGGCAAATGGTTTTTGTAGGAATATGTCTTAAAAAAGAAAAATATGTAAATATAAAAAATATCTGGTTGTCTGGATGTAATTATTGTTGATATAATTACAAGTGGCTTCTGGCAAATCTACCATAAAACCTGAGCGGGCTTTATGGGATTTGCCAGACGCCGCTTGTAATTATATCAACAATAATTACATCCAGACAACCAGTTATTGTTTAAATGATAATGAACTTACGGAATTAATTAAACGTGACGTTGAAAGTGTCTTATCGATTAACTAAAATAAGGAGAAATATCTAGTTAGTTCACATCATCGTTTATTCCCGACACAATGGGTGGCGCCATGTTCGTGGGGTTTTAATAAAAAAAAATCTGTTGCTTGTGTACGTGTTTTTATTCCTTTAAGACATCATTTGTGTCTATACATAAATCGATAGGGTGAAAAGTCGACGTTTGTACCACTCTGTCTACCTATGCATTAATTCTATGTTTGTTCGATCCTCCTTTGTTCATATAAAAAAAACTGTCGAAATCAATAGTAATGTATATAAAGAAATGATTATTTGCATACTCTAATTGAACAAATAATGGCCGTGCCAGTATACTCTCCGGGGAAGCAAAGTATGTGTCCCGCAATAATTGTAATTTATATCTGTATTACTCAAATTAAAGTCGACACTCGCTGGTGTTTCAAGGGACGAATTAGGCCATTCAAGTGAAGAAGGCAATGGGTTCTGTCCAAGGACGGGACATACTTACAAAGACCTTAAAAATGGCAGTTGTCATTTCCTGCTAAACGTTCAGCATTGATGGTAATCGCAACAACTGGTTAACTCATTGTCAATTTGATGTTACCGGGTAAAGTAGCTCTTTAAAGTCGAAATCAGATCCGCGCAATTGCAGCAAGACAAATACGTAAACCTATCACCTTAAGCAGAAAAACACATGCACGCTTACATCAGAAACCTGGAGGTACGTTCTTAAATGAACCCAGCTATTTATGGAACGTCAAACCATAGAAAATCAGTTCAACTCTTTTTCTGTTCAAATTCCTTAAATAAGGTTGTTGTAAAACGTTCACCATTAAGGGTAATTGCAATTACTGGTTTACCCGTCGTCAGTATATGTCACTGCAGGTAGGGCGTAAGAATTGACTAAATTTGAGATCTTATCTTTTCTCTTCTTTCTAAACAACTTTCTTCTTCCTAATGTCTTCCCCGACAATGCCTAACTTTTGGCCTCTAGTTGAGCGTTCGCCCCTGTGATGAAGGCTTTGGGTTCTGTCCCCTGGCCGAGACACACCAGAGTCTGTAAAAATGGTAGTTTCTACTCCTGCTTTACGCTCAGCAATTTAGGAGTGGGACGACTGGTTCGCCAGTTGTCAGTATAATGTGACCGGGTGGGGTGTCCTGCTTGTTGTCTTTGGTAGTATGTTTCAGTGAGGTAACACGATATAGTCGGCATCAGTTCCGCGCTATCACAAGGAGACAAACACGAACATATCACACCTCCCAAAACACACACACATACACTACACGCATGCATCTTGCACACAGGAGATGCCGTCCTTAAATGACCATAGCTGTTGATAGGACGTTAAGCAATACTATACTAAACTATTTCAGTGAGGAAGCAATCTAAAATCGGCATCAAATCCGCGCTATCTCAAGGAGTCAAATATATCAACATACCTTTCCATCAGGCAAACACCCATGCACGCTCATATTACACGCATAGAGTTACGTTCGGGGAAAGAATATGTTTACTGTATCCCCATACATGGCGTTAAAGGCGACTAAGTGTGTCTTCTGCTAAGGAGACTTTGAAAAAACAATGCATTTTAGCTGCTTCCCCTTTTTATTCCAAACTAAAGTGGAGATCTTATGATTATGAAATGCTTAATTGTATAATCCTGTAAAATTTGTTTGCTTGATTTGGGATTTAACCTCACAACAGCCATGGGTATTTAGGCAACATCGAATAAAAAAAGGGTACAGAATGTTTGAAGCTGAGGACACCGAAGAAAACCCAAACCACCATAGAAGTCTTTTGTATTTTGGTAAATTAGACCAGATATATCATTTACCCGAACCTGCAAGGGTGATAATCTGCTTAAATCAAAATGATTTGTAGTAAATATCTTTTGTTTTAAAGCTATTAAATCAACCATTCAATAACACATCATATGACCTGTCGTGCATACTTCCCTTGGCGACGAGAAAATCAAGCGATTGATTGAAAACGTTGGTTTTATTACTAGACCTGCAATGTTAATTACACATAAATCCATACACAAAATCACTACGATCCGAGGAACAGATCCATGAAGTAGCTTTGAACTTTAAATTATCATATTTTTTCCCCACAACAGTAGCAGTTAGAATCGATATCGCGTGTTGTGAGTTGTGACACATACATTAGTAGTATGTATGTTCAACACGGTTAGTTAAGCATATCAATTTTTAACGTATGAATGTTTGTTTAACTATTCCGCTCGGTGGCGTCTCCCGAATCATCCGTACATCTATGACTCTGAATATTGCAAGGACGGTAAACTTCAAACGGATACAATCTTTTTAACTAAATTGATGATTTCACACTTGGGTACTACTAGTGTTTGATGTCGGCATCACAAATATAAGAGAATAGTTTTATGTTTGTATTATAGGATGTATACTCCTGGGTATTTCAAGTTTAATTTTGAAAAGTAAATGAAATTATCAACATGCACATATTATATTCTGTACAAATACTTCGAATTTTGCTCAATACCATCGATGTTGCAATACAATATATCAGATGATTTCCTTACTGCATACGTTCTATTTTGTCGTACGCCATCATTTCGGCTATTAAGTAGGTATTATTCTTTTGACAAGCAAAACAAAACAATTGTGTCCTCTATGTAATGAAAATAAATTGTGAAAACCTTAAAGAGTTCTTGGAAAATGTAAACCAAAAAAAGTTGTATTGTGGATAGATATGTCCTGTGAACAAAATTACTCAGGTCCAGCTGATTATTTTTTCAGTATCTAAAATTTCAAACATGTGATAAAGAGATCATTGATCGAAGTTTGCGTACAAAAAGATCATTAAAATATTTGGTTTAGCATCAAACTAACAATCCTAAGTGGGCAAGCGTTTTAACGTCATGGTAAACACACTTAAAGATGTCTTAATTACACCAACATATCCTTCTCTAGCACACTTACACACATGAACGCCTACACAACATATGCAGGCACGTCCTTAAATTACCTTAGCTGTTAAAAGGACATTAAACAAAATAAGAACAAACACATGATAACAGTAAGATGATGCCATATTACAGATGAATTTGTGGTACTTTTTAGTTTACGTTCGATTCCTTTTTGTGAATGTTTTCTTCTTAGTGTTGTTTTAACTCAAATGATTGTGTATGGAAAGCATTATTTTACCAAAGCCAAAACCTTGTTCAGAATGTTATCACTATTAATCAAGCAATTCACTACTTTTGTTTTGAGACGCAAATGTTTAGCGTCCTGTCTGCGGTATGTTCTCGGGCTGTATCTTTTAGTTGAATGTTACCCCATGAGTTGTTGAAATTTAACTGTGTTATCAAGAAAATGACTTTTGTCTATTGGAAGAGTTTAGATTTTTATTTCCATGTGTGTAAGATAGTAAGAAACGGACCCATTTCACGTGACGTGACATCACAATGGCTCAACAATGACGTGAAGTCACGAATTTGGAATAATCCAATACCGCAATGCGGAATAGCCGACGTGATGAAACTAATCATTTCCGTACAAATTAGAAAGATAAGATTAATTTTTCAGCACAAACTCTGTTTGGGAATATTGGGTATGCTTAATCTGACATACTATTTCGTTTGGTTTAGTTTTTAGCTCACCTGCCCGAAGGGCAATTGAGCTTATGTCATGTGCGTCGTCCGGTGTCGTCCGTCAACTTTTCCTTGAAACAACTTCATCTGAAGAAAAACAGGCCTAAAGTCAGGATATTTGGCTGAAAGCTTCGTTGGTAGGAGCCTTACAAAGTTTGAGAATGAAAATGACCTTGACCTATTTTCAAGGTCACAGACAAAAATGTCCAAAACTTCAAACGACTTCTTCTGAAGAACGAAAAGGTGTAGAATCTTCATATTTGGCCGATGGCTTCCTGGGATGGAGATCGACAAAGTTTAAGAATGAAAATGACCTTAATCTACTTCGAAGGTCACAGCTGTCAAATGTGTCAAACACTTCAAACGACTTTTTCTGAAGAACTGAAAGGCATATAATCTTCAAATTTGGCTGGTGGCCTCCTGGGATAGAGCCTGACAAAGTTTGAGAATAAAAATGACCTTCACCTACTTTCAAGGTCACAGGGGTCAAATGTGTCAAACTCTTACAACGACTTCTTCTGAAGAACTAAACGGTATAGAATCTTTATATTTGGCAGTTGGCTTCCTCATATAGAGCTCGACAAAGTTTGAGAATGAAAATGACATTGACTTACTTTCAAGGTCACAGGTGTCATATATGCCAAAAACATCAAACGACCTCTTCTGAATAATCGAAGGCATAACATTATAATATTTGGCTGGTGGTTTCCTGGGATAGAGCTCACTAAAGTTGGCGAATGAAAATTACCTCAACCTTCTTTAAAGGTCACAGAGGTCAACAACATTTTAAAGAATTTGTTCTTAAGAAACAAACGGAATGGATTCATAAGATTTGGCTGGTAGCTTTTTGGGATAGAGCTAAGAAAGCATGAGAAGGAAAATATGTCAAACAACTTCTGAAAAAGAACCAAAAAGCTTACAATCTTATAATAATATTTGCCTAGTAGTTTCAACAGATGGAGCCGACAACGTTTACGAGGGAAATACATGTATCTGTAGTGCAATATAATATTTAATGAGAATATTTTGCTATGACTGCTTAAATATTCATGTGAGCGATACAGGCCCTCTGGGCCTCTTGTTATTTTTAAAAAGTGTAAATAAATTAGAAATTGTGCTTGCCTCCTTGTTACAGCGATTGATTGATTGATTGATAGGTTTTACGACCGCTTCACTACCGTGTCGTTCGGTTATCCAGCAGACGATGTTAAAGCGGATCTGATGCCGACTTTATAGTCCTATCTCACTGAAATACCATGTCGAAGGCACCCAGCACAGCATTCCGCCCGGAAACATTTTACTGACAACGGGTGAACCAGTTGTTGCCATTCCCCTTAAATTCTGAACGTTAAGCAGGGAATAACAACTACCATTTTAAGGACTTTGGTATGTCCCGGCCTGGGGACAGAACCAATTGCCTTCCTCACCTGGGCGAACGCTTAACATAAAAGCCAAAAGTGAGGTGTTGCCAAGCAAGGCACTCGGAAATAAAAGGTAGTTAGAAGTAGAAAGAAAGATAAAGATCCCATATATTGCCATGGGTGCAGCAGATCTATTTTGGTCGCTTTTGTGTCCCCAAGTAATGGACACCAAAGAAATTCCAAATTCTGCAGGGGTTCCCTTATGAGTCGCCTCCTACGATACACATACAGTGGGTAACAGCAGGTTTCTTTTCCCGATCCCCCACCTGGAGGGGTGTGACTAATTCGTTTTCGTTTTCTCAGGGGGGAAATTCATATTTTCAAAGTGGTAGCCAGTCTAAACACATTTTCCTGGTTTGTGTGCTTATTCTAGTGGTTGGAATGAGAGAAAAAAACTCTTTCATACCCAGGGGTGATGGATAGGGCAATTCCACCCTCGGGGTTTTCAAATTTGGCAAAACTCTCGGCTGAATTTTCCTATCCTACACCGCTGGGCATGAAAGAGTCTTCACACCTTTTCCGTTATGGTATGATCAAAATTTTCACAAGTCCGTTTCTGCTTTGGCACATAAACAGTTGTAAGTAATGTTTATAAAGGGATTTAATGGATTTGTTTTGATGTACATTGCGGCAATGAGTAGCAGTAGCTGATCTACATATCATGTAGGTCGCGTTAGCGCTTCTCAGAAGATATGTTGATCAGCTACTACTATTCATTGCTGCAATTTACATGAACAAAATTTCAATCAATTCATATAGTTACGTTACGATGAACTACAATAAAAAAACGTTACCACATGTTTGGTTAATTTAATATTTTTTAATATTAGTATTGGACAGAAAGCCATAAAAAGGAACAGCCAGAACTCCAGCCTACACACAAACCTCAAATGATCGACTTCCGCAGATCAGCTGATTTTGTTGGAACGGAAATATATATCTAGTATCTTATAATAATCAACACTTAATATTCTTTTCATTTTTGAAAGTTAATCTATTGGATGTTTTTTTTTTGCATTTTGCACGGCATATTTATAATATAATTTTAAAAAGTTAATGTCCGCACTATTTCAAATCATCGGTCACCATAGTTTCCATCAAGGACACTCGTCGGACGAACACCCTCGGCAGTAGGCATAGAGCTAATTTGTAGTTAAATGTACAGTCGTTAAATGTGCTGTTTACCAAAAAACCTGAAGAAGTGCCATGTGTCATTACAAAGAGTTTAATGTGCAAGTTGATGACACGGAGATTATGCCTACCCAGCTAGACGTTTGAAACCACGAGGAACCGATTGCAAGTCGAAAATCAGTATTTAACATGACGATTTTTAGTATTTGTTTTTATTTTTAATTAGAATAATTGATAACAAGATGTCCATTGGACCTGTATCGCTCACCTGGTTTTATATATAAGTCATTACAACTGAATGCATTAGTACAACTTTATATGAAATTTCCTTAAAACCAGACACGATCTATGTTCTAACACAACTGGGACCACAATATCTGACTTTCAACAGATTTTGAAATAAGTAATATGTCATATTACAGGGTGTAATGTGTAATTAGACAATACTTTAATTTTTATTCAACTATAAGCTTTTATAAACCTAGAAACCAATTTTTTTACAATTTATGAAAACTTCATCATATAGTCTATAGAATTTGATAATCTAGCTGTACCATTTCTTAGGACCGCAGGGGTCAAATCAACTTCATTCAATTAAGAAAGGTTTTCTTCCTCAATAATGTTTTTGATCTAATTTTGTACAATAAACTCAGACAATTAGGGCGTATTAGCGTCTTAAAGCAAAATATTAGATAATTTTACTCTTTGGGGCCCGGCCTTCCTAGCCCCAGGGATCTAACCAGCCTCATTTATTTAGGAAATGATTGCCCTCCACCAATGAAGTTTCAGAGCAAATTTGGATGAAATATTCTGCGGCGTTTAGGAGGAGATGCGTTTTAAAGCAAATTTAGCTAATTTTCCCTTCCGGGCCCCGTCCCTTGGCCTGAGGGGTCGAACCAACTTCAATTATTTAAGAAATGAATGCCCTCCCCTAGTGATGCTTCAGACTAAATTTGGTTGAAATCCCCTCTGACGTAAAGAGATGCGTTTTAAAGCAAAACTAGCTAAGTCCCCCTTAAGGGCCCTGGCCTCGGGGGTCGAACCAACCTCATTTATTTAAGAAATGATTGCCCTCACGGCATAATCTCACTATGGTCCTTCGGACCAGGTGAGCTAATAATACCAGAATGGTGCACTAATTATGTTTTTTGTAATGCTTATTATTATTTCTCGCAACTACGTTATTTCGGAGAAGGGGAGGTAACTCTTCTCGATGCAGTTCATAGTAATATGAAGTGATTATTGAGTATGAATCAGCTGACTGGTTGCATATATGAACAGAACAAACATCAAGAATGTAATTATATATTAATTAGCCGTAAACAACCAATCAAAAGACAAACATAGCTTTGATTTCAGTTTGGTTGGGTTTAGCGTACATGCAAGTCCATGTGAGTTTGAGTTGGAATGTGAATTTGCCTCCTTCCTAAAGTCCGGATCTGATGCCGAATTTTTATTAGTGTTTCCTTGCTGAAACACCATGCCGAAAGCACCTTGAACAGTGTTCCAACCAGTCGCATTATAATGAAAATGGGTTAACCAGTTGTTATGATTAATGGCACGTTCAGCATTTAGGGGAATGGCAACAACTGGTTCACCTGGCATTTCAATGAGATAGCACTATAAAGTCGGCATCAGATCCGCGCTCTCACAAGGAGGCAAGAACAAGAACAAACATACCCTGTCTTCTACAAACACACACGCAAGCACGCACGCATACACTACACACATGGAGGTACGTTCTTAAATGACCTTAGCTGTTAACAGGACGTCAAACAAAAGTACACCAAATTAAACCAAACCATGATTAATGCTGAATGTTAAGCAGTTAAAACAAAATCCTTTTTAAGGACATTGGTAGGCCCCGGCCCGGGGGAAAAACCATATTACCTTCCCCTCTTACTCTTATTGGCAATAATGACATTTTTGCTTTGATGGTCCGTTAAGAATCAATATCAATCAACACCAATGCCAAAATGATAATTGCCAACCAAGGCGCTAGGAATAAAAAGGGATTGGAGGACCAACCTAAATGCATAGCATGGTACGAACCATTTACAGTAAAACACTTGTATAGATTTCATTGGCTTTCAGTCAGCAAGAGAATTTACTTAAAAAAGTTGAATTGTTCAAAACGATATAGTTAACCATAACAACTTTTGCCTTTCAATTAAATGTTTAATTTTTTTTTTTTTATCTTTCATTGGTTCTAACAACTTCTGGTGTTGATGAACCGTTAAGAAGGCAGTAATGATAATAATAGGAAGTTAAGAGAAAATATAGGTCCTAGCTGTTATCCGTTTTATTTTGGTCGTATTGTGTCGCATTGTAGTGATCCCCGAAGCCAACATACGATTATGCATGAAGTTCTAACATTATTTTCTTATTACTACATGCAGTAGGTAACTGAAGGTATACGATACACGATTTAGGGATATTGACGACATAGGTAATACATTTAGACATATTATAGATTTTATAACCTGATAATAGACCAAATATTTGGATTGGTCATTTTTGCCATTGTCTCTGAGAGTCTATTTATAAAAATAACCCTTTGTTTGCTTTATTATGTTAATCAAACAAATTCAAATATCTCTTCTAGGAAAGTTGCATTCTATATCTATAAACTGCTCCTGACTAGATTAAACGTTCAAAACGTAATGGCTTAACGACCGTTTGACACGAAACCGCAATACTAATAAAGAACAATATTATTTCTATGTGATGGTGATGGGTTATTGGATTTTACTGACCGCTGAAGTCAATCTAGAGATAAATGCATGCGTACTCTTTAGTGTGAAAACAGTGATCTGGAAAATGATAATAACCTTACAATTAGCTGAGTTTCCGAGACTATACCAGTTATGGATCCTGTTATAGGTGCGTCATCACAAATGGATTTGCTTCGTCAGCTTTATTGGCTTAAACCAAACAACTATAGAGCGCACTTTTCCCGTCACGCTATCCACTGTCAGCCTTTGGCTATATTTGAGATCACTAAAGTATTAAGTCGTGTTCTAACAGATATGACAATACAAAGCTAACGCCGTTTATCACTCAGGTTTTGTTCCGGCGGGGGCGTATTGACGGAGTCCCTTCAACTGGATCAGGTTTTGATTTTGTTCACAACATTCCAGAAACGCTTATCTTTAGAGATACTGAACTAACAGATTCTGCACCTGGATATCTGACCGTTTCCTGTGAGCTAGACACGAAATTATACTTGAGAATTCGTGACAACAATTAAAATGATTTTCAAGCAATTGATGGAAACAGTTGTAATATATCTTATTACTTTTTCGCTTATTGCTGTTCATTGTGAGGCATCCAACTCGACCCACAGGAGCATTCTCCGTGACAGTCTCCTAGAAGGATATAACCGGAAAATTTATCCCGATGGACCAGATAATGAACCCGTTCAGGTAAGGCGATGAAATCAAAACATAGGGCACAGATACCTTATGCAGTTAATGTAAAAATTAAAGAAATTGTTTCGACCTTCAGCCAACCCGGGGGAATTGAAAAACAACAAACACAGCATTACAAGTGCAGATATTTAACTATTTGAGTAAATAATTGTATAGGTTATTTCGTTCAGTCTGCATTTTTCACATCGCATATATATATTTAAGTCATTCGTAAGGAACCCTGTAATGAAATCAATTGGAAAACAACAAAAACAGCGTTACAAATGCAGATATTTAACTATTTTAATAAATAACTGTATAGGTTATTTCGTTCAGTCTGCATTTTGACACGGTGCACATGACGTTTTTGGACTACATAATATGTGAAAGAATATGTCTTGAAACACAATAGATTCAACTTTCGAAAAAAAAGAGAATTCATGTGTCAGATATCGATGTTTAAACACGCACTGTCGATTGGTTTCTAAACAGGTATTACATGTGTAAAATGGAAACTGATACGAAAAAACTTTCAACAATTATTTACTTAACGAACTTGATATTGAAACAACTTCAAACGTTCAGACTGGGAAGCTAGATATTAACAATGATCCAGTTTGGGAGACTCCCTATGACCAGTGGTCAGTTTGAATCGAATTGGCAAACATTTTTTTTCTTTCCATGTTTATGCACCAAGATAAACATTTTTAATGTAAATGATATTATGATATTTTTAAGCAACGTGGATGCTACCAATGTCAGCCTTTAGCGGACAAACTTTCAAAAAAGGAGAGACAATATCCAGTCGAAATCGTTTTATCGCTGCTTCAGTAAGAACAGTTTTATCGTTATTGAAATGTTTGTATATCAATTTCTGGAACAAGTTTTAGCTCCTGAGCTTATGTCGAAGCTCCATGTCTGTCGTCCGACCGTCCGTCAACTTTCGTTTAAAATGCTACTAGTCCTGAACAGCTTTATGGATTTTGTCCAAAGTTGGCCTAAAGCATTATTGGGCAAAGGGGACTAAAATGTATATAAACAGTGGATGTGGTTCCTCCGAGTGCAGAGGGGCGGGGCCCAATAGGGTAAATCGAGTTTTAGGTCTTCAAAATCCTTCTTCCTCAGTATTTTTGGAGGGATTTTAACCAAATTTGG
Source organism: Mizuhopecten yessoensis (assembly GCF_002113885.1). Lineage (NCBI taxonomy): Eukaryota > Metazoa > Mollusca > Bivalvia > Pectinida > Pectinidae > Mizuhopecten > Mizuhopecten yessoensis. The sequence continues at coordinate 781,588 of NW_018407840.1, forward strand.
GCTGGAGCATCCCGCGGTAATGGGGACTAAATTTTGTGTAAACGGAAGGTGTAACCCCTCTTGCTGTAGGGGTGGGGCCCTTCTATTTCTGTACTGTTGGAGGTATCAAAATTTGGCCTTGAGCTTCCCCTTGAAGTCGGAGATCGAAAAAAGAATACACCTGCTATTGCCCACTGCATGTGATATTGCCCACTGCATGTGTATTGTAAGAGCGAATCCCCTGCAGAATTTTGTATTCGCTTTTGTGCCCTCTTCCTTTCTACTTCGACATTATGTCATTTCCTTACGCCTTACTTGGCAACATCTCACGTTTAATGGGTTCCTATCCCAGGCCGGGAAATACGAAAGTTTTAAAAATGGTAGTTGTTATTCCCTGCTTAACGTTCAGCCTTATGGGAAACGAGAACAACTGGTTGACCCATTGTCAGTATAATGTGACCGGGTAGATTCCTTGTGTTGTGAGATAGCACTATAAAGTGCACATCAGATCCACTCTATCACAAGGAGGCAAGTACACCAAGATTCGCTGTCTCCAGCACACATGCACACATTGAGGCACGTCCTTAAATTACCGTAGCTGTTGATATGGCGTTAAACTATATAACCCTTTAAACCAACTTAAAGTAATTCGTCTGTCTCACTTTCAGATATCGGTTTACTTCAGCCTGATGACTTTGAAGGAATTTGACGTCCAGATGAGCCGATTTGCTGTGTCCGGCTTCCTTACCTCCTCATGGACTGATCGACGACTGGAATGGTTGCCTTCGGATCATAACGGGATCTCGTCACTCCAGCTGTACCAAGGCGATATTTGGACTCCGGGGTTTGTTTTATGGAACTCTGACACGTCATTGACTTCTATGGGGTACGACAATACACCTGTGAGAGCATATTCTAACGGCTTGATTGTTTGGAGTCCAGGACAGGTGTTTGTAACGTCATGTGATGCTGACGTCACATATTTTCCCTTCGACATACAGCGTTGTGCAATGGATTTTACACCACACGGCTACAAAATGGATGAAATTAACATGACTATTGATGAAACCTTCCCTTCTAAGGGCGAATCGACCTTAAATACCATGTGGGAAGTACGACAAACGAAGATGTTTTTAACGGATATGAATAATGAACTAATGCTACATGTCTCTGTTACATTTAGTCGGCGTGGACTTATCTTTGTCCTAATTCTCATACTGCCGGTAGTTTTAATGAGCCTCGTGAATCTTGCAGTATTCTTCATCCCAGTAGAGGAAGGAAACAGAGTCGACTTCTCAACAACCATGCTGCTAACCATATCGGTTGCTATGACAGTAGTAGGCGGCTACCTTCCAGAATCTTCTTTACCCCAAATTTCCCTCATGTGTTACATGGTATCTATCCACGTTTTCATCAGCATGCTAGTGATGGTATTTACGGTTAAAAGTGTTCAGATTTATCACAGAACCGAAACAGATGAAATGTCAACTATGTCTAAATTCTTAACAAAAGTTCTGCTGGGTAAACGACGAGAAAAAATTGGAATCAAAACTCCAAACAAAGAGGATATCACGGAAGTTAAAGAATTTGAGCGACCGAAATGGATTATAAGTTCACCAGATGATATCGGAAAAGATGAGGTGAAAATAGATAATCGGGCGGAAGATGATACTAATCAAATAAATGACGTGAGTGTAACTTGGAAAGACGTTGGGTCGACATTTGACAGACTTTCTTTCATCTTCTTCATTTTACTGATCGGTATTCTAGATTTAGTTACTATTTCTATGGTATTTTTGAAGGGTGGAAAAACACCTCTTTAGAAAAAAATGTGGTGTAAAACGAATCTTTAACAATAATTGACGTGGTGCAGAAACCATACTTTGGTATCCAGCCAAGATCAAATATTAATTCGTTTTCGTTCATTTCGGAGTTACTTATAATCAAACTGAGGAATCGAGAGCACGACGTCAATATGGGGATAAGTATTACCCTTCAAGCGCCGATGCATCATCGTAACCTCGCCATTGTTCTCTCGTTTTTACACACAGCTTGATGAGAAAACAATGCATGAACTGTCAACCACGGCATGATCGTAAGAAGAGACTTTAGTGGACCACCTGCCAAAACGGGGATTATCTTGTGTACTGATTACTTGAGGCAGGCCTGTTTACTTCATTTAACGGAAATACTACGTGTGTGCCCCAATGGTAGTTTCTACTCCTGCTTACCGCTCAGCAAATTAGGAGTGGGACGACTGGTTCGCCCGTTGTCAGTATAATGTGACCGGGTGGGGCGTCCTGCTGGGTTTCTTCGGCAGTATGTCTCAGTGAGGTAGCACTATAAAGTCGGCATCAGTTCCGCGCTATCACAAGGAGACAAACACGAACATATCGCAGCCTCCCAAAATACACACACATACACTACACGCATGCATCTTATACACAGGGGAGGCTGTCCTTAAATGACATTAGCTGTTAATAGGACGTTAAACAAAATCAAACAAACAAACAAACAAGTGCCCCAAACACTACGGTATTACTCATCTGATGAAAATATGCGTGGTATTTGTAGTTCGAACACATCCACGAGTTGTCCCTTCTATATCAACGCAACCAAAATCAGGAATCTCGTTACCGGAAATGGGAAATGAATAGAAGTATGGAAAACGTTTTGGTATGCCGAAGCAGAAAAAATGATGACGATGGCGACAATAATGATGGAACATATGCTAAAATGCTATCAAACTTTCAAAACGGTTTGAACCAATGAATGGAGTTGCCACAAACAATCCTATCAGGAAAAAAATGAGTTCTTTGCACAACTTTTAACATTCATGCAACCGTAGCGGAATATTTAATTGTCAAGGACACGCCGACTCAAAAAACCATCAGGTTGACATAATTTTGTAAGATTTTGAAATAAAAGTGAAAGCTATTTTGTGAGTTTTATTTGTTTGTGTCCCTAGTACATGTCCGTTCTTCTGCACATCAACCCTGCATGTCATTTAAGGACGTGCATGTACCCCTTTGTGCAATGAAAGCGTTGATGCTGCTGGAAGTATGCAGGTGTATTTGTCTCCTTGCCAAAGCGCGAATTTAAAAGGCAAAACATCTTCTGAGCAGCTGAGAAGACGGATGCCTTGGGATATACAGTTTGTTAGTTTGTTAGTTTGTTTAAGACTTAACGACACAATAACACAACATTTTAAAATAAAACTCCGTGATAAGTTTGGCTTGGTGTTATATTTACAATGGGGGTATATATTTACAATGGTGATATTTAAGGATGTGCATCCATGTGTGTTATGTATGCATGCATGAGTTTAGATGCACTGACGGCAGGGTATGTTTGTGTAATTGACTCCTTGCGCGGATTTGACACCAATTTTATAGTGCTGAAATACAACTACAATAACGAACGCACCTAGCATAGTATTCCACCCGTCCACATTACACTGACAACGGGTGAACCAGTTGTTGCCATTATCCTAAATGCTGAACGTTAGGCAAGAAATTACAACTACCAGTTTTAGGACTTGAGTATGTCCCGGCCTGGGGACGGAACCAATTGCCTTCCTGAAGGCAACGTGGTCCATCCCCAGGCCGGGACATACCGAAGTCCTTTAAAGTGGTAGTTGTTATGCCCGGCTTGATATTGAGCATTTGGGGTAAAAACAACAACTGGTTTCGCCCGTTATCAGTATATTGTGGCCGGATGGAATGCTGTGTTGGGTGCCTTCCACATGCTATTCCAGTGAGTGGCAGATCCGCGCTATCACAAGGAAGCAAATGTACCATCATACCCCGTCTCCGGCACACATAAACACATGCAGACCTACACAACACACATGGAGGCACGTCCTGAGATGACCTTAGCCTTAATAGGATCAAACTTAAACCCAACCCTCATCTGGACGAACTTTCAGCGTTAAAGCCAAGAGTGCGGTGTTGACAAGTAATGTATTAAGAAATAGAAAGAAATACAGAGATCGTGGTTACAAAATTAAGGCTACACTGATCAAGTATATTTGTAAGCATGGTTTTTAATCAATGTGCAATATTGAAAGGCTGGGACACTTCATTTGGCAAAGAGAATGATAACATAAACTATGGTTTTAATGTCCCGGTAACAGCTGAGGCCATAATTAATTGTACAGACTGTCAATTATATAAAGAGCCAGAAACGTACCTATTTGCCGGCGTTTTATTAGATCGATTTAACACTTACGGTAAACTAACTAATACAATCCAAAATAAAAATAAAAACATATCTGGAATATAATTATCAATCCATACACCGTTACAGAAATATATAAAAGAATCATTATTTATATTATCAAGGACCAGTTTAATATTTATAACGGTATAGATACCTGTCCATGATATGATGCTTGCTTCTTGAGTGGTTGGTTCATTCTGTTCTAAGCAATGTAAAACATGCACGTTTCAACGCGATCACATGACGGGTGTTGGGTAAATGAGTGGGAAATCTGTATAGTTTTATTTTTATAATATCAGTGAAAATATCATTTATATATTTCATATACGACATTAGAAGCTTCAAAATCAACATGATGTTACTATACAAAAATGAGGAACGTACGACTCAAACATGTGATTGCACCTATACAAATTGTTCATATATACAGCATGTCAAAGATGAATAACACTTCACCATACAGCTGCTTCGTCCTTCTAGGTCTAATCGGTATTCAATGTGGAACATGTCATTGTCATGTTTGATCTGAAACAGGTTCATGATATACATTTTTCTTTGCAAAACATCTGATAGTCCCTTCGTAAAATTCTCCATTATTAAGTACATAGCATTTACACGTTTTGTACAATTTTGATATACACATTTTGCAAATTTTAACTTTTAAGAATCTCTTGATGTGTGTAAAACAAAAGAGTTCCTTTTGATGCTTTATGCCTAAACAGTCCTTCTTATGTCGAGGGGCCGTTAAGCATTGACTTAAAAGGCAGACCAGGGGCCAAAAGGGTGGACATCCAAATTTATTTAGACCACTATTTATACAAAAGAGTAGAAGGGAGTTAAGCCCCTTAATATGAGTTGGGGGAGTGCTGGTTGATTTAAAATTAATACAAATAAAATATGTATATTATGAAACCTTCCACCATCCAAACGACGTAATTGTGGCAATCAAGGTTACGACGTAACTCAAGGACTAAGGAATCAAGCAGCAGAATATCCATATAATACCTGAATACCTTGCAATGTATGAAGCAAACCTGACATCCTGACTTTGATAGTCACCAGCGATAGTAACTTTATTTGTATTATCATGTCTAAACTACTGAACTCAGGGTATGTTGGTTGCGACAAAGAAAACCAGATTGGCAATAATAACTTCCAGTAAAAAGAAGAAAATGCAAAGGTAATCAAATAATTTTGAAATGGACTTAAACTGAGTCTCCATCAAGTGTTCATTCCTGTTAGAGTCATTGTCATTACCACTGTCGGGTGATTCTAATTTGGAGTCCGGATTTGGTAGTTGAGGCTTTCCACTTTCAGGTACGGTTACAAAGCACATGAAAGGTTTCAGAACTGAAGTCATTATTTGAAGGCAGAGCGTGCTGTGTGAACCTAGGCAAAGACTAACGACTGCACACGCAACCATCAACGAACTTGACATCATTTGAACCAGAACCAGTACAGAAAGGTAAGAAATGTCCGGAAGTGACGCACTCGGAAGTGTATCGGTCACCACGGTGAGGAAAACTGACAACGTCAACAGCATTGTCACTGCATAGTCTATTCGGTTGCTTCCATCTACTGGAATGATAAATATGAGAATATTTAAAATACTCATTACCAACATCGGTACCAGAATATGGATGACATGGTAACTGGATCTTCTGTTAAACTTTATCTCTATCATAAGTTTCTTTTCGGCCCTTGAATTTCGTTGAACTCCTGAAATATCTGTCGAGATTATATTCCACAATCCGTTTTTGTTGTAATCAGATAGATCAAATCCCGCAGCTGTTATGTTAATTTCATCTTCCATATAACCATATGGTAAAATATCTATCGTGCATGTTTGCTCGTCGAAAGGAAATTTTTTAATCTGAGCATCACAACTTGTCTGAAACAGGTTTCCTGGTTCCCACAGGGCATCTCCAGAATGGTTATATCGCACTGGTAATGTATCGAATCCGAACGGACGAACCCTGTCGTAGGTATTCCACACAACAATGTTTGGAATCCACACCCTGCTCTGAGGGAACAAGATCGAGGAAATCTGACCAAAGTCGTTAGGGTCCCATGCTATTCGTTCGTCCCTCCATTCTACGATAAGAAATCCGGTAACTGCAAAACGACCCGCGTTTTCGTCAAAGTCATTGAAGGCGGCCAAGCTGAATTGGATACTGACCTACAGTGAAAAACAAAAATAGAATTATTCTATTTTATTTTATTTTGATATTTAATCCAAATTTCAATTCATAGATGAATCAATGCGTAGATAACAAATTACATTATAATAACCCTGAAATCGGTGAATGGCATTATAGCTACAGATAACAGATAGAGGCGCCGAGACGAGGTTGTCCTTGCCCGTCTCCGGATGGGTCATTCATACATTACTCATTGTTATTTACTTCAAGTCAACTCGAGAAAATTTCTCTAATAAAATTACATGTCTTTAATTTAATGTCTTTTCGAAAACATAACTATCTCTTCAATTTTAGGCTATCTGAAAGGTGTTTTTGATATAATTTGAGTCATCATAGCCACTTTCAATATTCAAATTGACGTTTGTCTTTTAACCTTTAAGTTTGTTTGATGTTTTTATTTTGCATTGTTTTTTCCGACCATTTGTTGGCCCTTATGACCTATCCTGTGTTGATGGGCCGTTAAGCATTTAATAATAGCTATTATTTTGAGTAACGTCCTATTAACAGCTACAGTCATTTGAGGACGTGTGTTGTGAAAGCGTGCATGGGTGTACGTGTGCCGGAGACACATATGTGATTGAACATTTGAAAGTCGGTAATAGATAAAGTATGCCAAAAGTGAGTTCCACTGCATCATACAGCTGTTTCATTGCACTTAAAAAATTGACAATAGATCCACAGTCATGTCCATGAGGTATTTGCGAGGACGCTAAGCTCTGAGTACACCAAAGGAGAATCACTCCCATGGCAGTTTTGGACCATGCATATCAGTTATAGCATCCAGTTATTCATCTTGCACCTCAATTATATTTTTGGAGTCAACACAAACAGCATCCAAGCGTTAAGTGAAACATCATAGATACAGCACCGCTCAAATGATGTAAACTGCGTTAAGCAGGCGATGTGTTCCCAATTATAGATAAACGTATATTACAGCGGCTAACAGCCACGGGAAGCAAAGCAGCCTAAAGGAAATTTCTATGTTATCAAAAACAACCATCCAAAATGATTTCAAAAAAAATAAAGGTATGCAATCCACATACCAGATGTCTGGGATGCCTATATACGTATTTTTGTATCGCCGGTAATATCATATTCTTAAACTAAATAATAACTTTATATACTGATTGCAAAATATTGTTACCCATTACACTCATTCACATGAGGTGACTTGTATGTTAGATCTTTATTCTGCATTTCTCTTTTCTATATATATTCTAATTCTGTCTCGTTTGTTTTGTCTACCATTTACCTATTTCTGTAAATCAATCACCTCATTGAGATTTGTTATTCTATTTATGAGTCATATTTAACTAACATTCTGGTTCAATGTTGAGCTCGAGCAAATGTTTCAATAATTAATCCCATTACGCAAGATAGATGCACGTTTGTGCAGACTTGAAGCGTAATACCATTCTTTAATCTTTCGGCTTTACGTAACCATATGTCGGATTTGTTTTCGCATATGTTCATCTCATTATAACGTTGATGATCCGATTAAAATGATATTAGTTGCTAATAAGATATATATTTTGGCACCCTCTCAGCCAAAAAATTGCTGAGCCAAATTCTTTTCCGTTTTAAACATTTTTTAAACCGTTTTTGAATGCGGTGATTACAATTGCCGTTGAAGAACTTAAGATAAAACCAATTAACACATGTTTGGTTGGAGATCATTCTATGCGTATTGGAGGAAATAAATTTCCCGTGTCCATCTCGATGGCCAAAAGTACAAGGATCATGCTGTTAATCATATAATTCAGAAACCTGTCTATCCTGGCGCTTCCGACCCACAAAAGCCTTTTGAGTTGATTGGACCTATCCTGATATTTAGCAAGTAACATTGAACGTTTAAGCGGTTTAAATCAACTAACTCTCGGACAAAATACCACCCGTGCCATTTTTTTGGGTAAAACTATAATTGGTTTGGTTTAATTGTGTTTAACAGCTAGGGTCATTTAAGGACGTGCCTTCATGTGTGTAGTGTATGCGTGCTTGCGTGTGTGTATGCAGGTGACAGGTTATGTTGGAGTGCTTGCCTAATTGTGATAGCGCGGATCTGATGCCGACTTTAAAATGCTATCTCACTGAACTTTAAGACTAGGTTAAAATGACACCCTCCAATAGAGTTGCTTTTTATCCAGAGTCTGATTTTACTCTACATATCAGTATAGGTCCTAAATTAACAACCAACTGTAACAAATTGTTGGGTCCCGATGTTCCGATTGTGTTTTAGTGTGTATCCATTTATGTCGCTACTTAGTGTCTAGTCACTAGTGAGATACAGAGTAGAGGCATGGTATTTCAGTGAGATATCACTATAAAGTCGACATTAGATCCGCGCTTTCAAGTGGCAAGTACACCATCATACCATGTATCCAGCACACATAAACGCATCCATGCTTACACAACATACATGGAGGCACACCCTTAAATGACCTTAGCTGGTAATAGGACGTTAAACAAAATAAAACCAAACTAAACTCTTCAGCTCATTCAGAATACGGATCTAGTAATATATAGCTGCGGGTTGGTAGCGAGAGAAATTAAGCGGCTACATTCGGTTTTAATCGAGGCCCAAGTCTTCTTTGAAGGGAAATATCGGTCTCAATGTTTTTAGCCACGGCACGGCAATGAGTAAAGTATCTGTGAGCAAGATTCTTTACTCTGTTTGTTCCAGTCTACTCAACTTAAATAAGTACGTGGTTGGGCAGTGCTAGAAATGTAGATTGCTAGCTGTGAGCGCCGAAATGGCAGCACCGACTGTATTCTCCCTAGGGAGTTGAGAAATGGTTGCAAAGGCCCTATAACCTAGGATAATAATTTGTAGACTGCTTTGAGTCGACCTACGAACTCGGTTGTGATAATTTTATATGTAGGTTCCCCTTGGTCCTTAGCTGTGCACGGCAACTTTTGAGACTGATCGGATAAACAACATGGCCGACAGGCAGCCATCTTGGATTTTGATAGTGAAAGTTTGTTATCGCTATTTCTCAAGAAGTACTAGAGGGATCTTTCTCAAATTTTATATGTAGATTTCCCTTGCTCCTAAGCTGTGCAGGACAACTTTTGAGACTGATCGGATAAACAACATGGCCGACAGGCAGCCATCTTGGATTTTGATAGTGAAAGTTTGTTATCGCTTTTTCTCAAGAAGAACCAGAGGGATTTTTCTCAAATTTTATATGTAGGGTCCCCTTGGTCCTTAGCTGTGCAGGGCAACTTTTGAGACTGATCGGATAAACAACATGGCCGACAGGCAGCCATCTTGGATTTTGATAGTGAAAGTTT